>NC_083771.1:31306506-31564006 GCF_963514075.1 Conger conger
TAACCTGGCTCACCAGTACTGGCAAACTACCACCTGTTTGTCCCAAGTACTGACCCACCAAAGCACTGACACACCCTCACCTGTTTCACCAAAGCACTGACACACAGTCTCACCTGTTTCACCAAAGCACTGACATTTCACCAAAGTACTGACACATCCTCACCTGTTTCACCAAAGTACTGACACACCCTCTCCAGCACTGTATTTTCAGTGGATCCTGGCGTGGCCATTTCCTCATCCAGCACCCACAGAAGACCCCTGGGGTCTCCCTCTGCTGCCCGAACCTTAACGAGGGATTGAGAACAGTTACATACACATTACATCATTCACTGCGATTAAGGGAACACTTGGTCCTACTGGAGTAAACAGACATACACTCGACTGTTTATGATACCACCAGGGGCAGTCTGGTGTAATGGAGAAGCAATTTTACTTGGAACATTGGTTCCGTGTTCGATTCCCAGTCGGTTCTGCTGTACCCCTGGCCATGTTACTTAACCTGAGATGATTCAGTGAGTGTCCGTTTACCTGGAGCGCAGGCAGGTCGATGGCGGACACCACTTGAGCTGGGCTGCTCTCTGGGGTCGCGAAGTCCATGCGGACTTTCTCCTGGGAACCAGCAGAAAGATTACATCATCAGCATTATCAACAGAATAAAATCCACAAACGTCATCAAACCATAATCACGAGTACTGCCGCCTTCAGGGGAGTCTTCTGACAGGAGCAGGACCGGGCTTAGTGAGTTTGCATCGTGTGTCAGTTTGCATTGTGTATCATTGCACATGCATCACTGTAACAGTACATCACTGTAACAGTACATGATAACAGAGATACACTGAACACTGAAAGGACTCCAACAGGGTAAGGTTAGAATGGGTGCTGAGCAATACAAAGAAAAAAATCAATTGGACCTCCTCCTTCCCCATTCTCACTAGCACAAAACTTTGAAGAGTAAAACTAGCTTGAAGGGGAAAATGAGTGAGGACATGCTGAAAACTAAAAAGAAAAAAGAAAAAGAAGACGCTGAAACACTTGAAAAATAACACTGTTTTTCATTTTTAATAACCCTCCTTTCCACTTCCCACTGCCCTGTACCATTAAAAGCATTAGAAATACATTCTTTATGTGAGCAGTAAAAGCCCAGTGCGTTTCCCATTGCACAGTGTTTGGCACTATCGTCCCAGATTCAGTGAGCATGCTATGGGCAATTTCTACTTTTTACGGACAATCAAAATAGTTTATTCTCTTCTGCCAGGAAAGGACTTGGATGAACACCAGGCCTTTTGAAAATTCTGAATGAGAGCCAACAATATAAAAAGGCTAAAATGCGACCATGCAAGAGACCATCCTCGTGCCAAAAACTGTCAGTACCGCTGTTGTACTACATCTACATGTTAACTAAATATTCCGAACAGCGGAAATGGGGGTCGCGTCTGTCTGGGCTCAGTTTAAGCTTCTGGCAAACCTGCCATCTCCCTCCGGTACATTTTATTCAGGTTAAACTAAAACCTAGTAGCTGTATTGTAGCATATGATAGCAATCTGTGTCTGCTCAAAGAGGGGCAACATAGTGCTTGCAATTGCAGACTTTAGTCATGGAATCAGTAGCTGCATATATTGTCCAATTTGGGTGGCATTATGCAGGCATTAGTCGTTGCAACAAAACTTAGAGCATACGGTTTGGATCAGTGTGTGTATGTGATTGTGTGTATGCTCTATGCGTGTGCTTGTGTGTGTATATGTGTGTGCATGTGAGTGTGTTCGTGTGTGCAAGCATGCAGAAACACTCGACAGGGAGTGAATACCAGAGCGTGACGGTCCAGCGTCTGTGTGAAAGTGTGTGTGCATATGTGTGTGTGTAGAGACACTCGACAGGGTGTGAGTACCTGTGCGTAGCGGTCCAGCGTCTGTGTGAAAGTGTGTGTGTAGTGGTGCTCGAGAAGCCTCTCTTGCAGGTAGTTGTGGCAGAGCTCAGAGAACCCAGCTGCCCTCTCCTCTCCTCCGTGTCTGGGGCTGCGCAGGCCAGGAGTATCCACCACAATCACTGAGGCCAGGGTCAGCTGCTGGGAGCTCAAGCCCCTGGGGGGGTGGGGAAGGCAGGGAGAGCACAAGGAAAGGCCCAGGCTTACAAACCAAAACAAGGCCTTGAGCAGAAGTTTCCAGATTTTCCTTGATTTCAAATTCAAGAGCAGTGTTTTACTAAAAAAAATGCTTGACGGGAAAATAGGAAACAAATATGCGAAATGGGAAAGACCACACTAGAACAACCAGAAACAGGCACGTGAGGAAGAAAAAATCAAGGGCTCATGTACTCAAGTCGCAAAAGATTCCCCAGTGGAAACAACCCTGAAGAAAAAGCCAGCCGTAGGTGGGAGGCTGGGAACCTGTCTTTCAATAGCTGGCCCGATATCAGTAGTTCAGGAAAATGGTAATAGCAAGGTTAGGGATAGTTCTACTGGACAAATAATTGCAGTGGTTGGGCAGATTAAGACAGGGTATTAGACTCGCTGAGGAAAAGACATTCCTGCTTTAAGCCCTATTATAAATGACATGAAATCTCCTGGAAACGGTATGCTCTTAGGAAACACCTGTTTCACTGGAATCTCACGGCTCCATCAGTGCTCTTTCACAGCACAGAAGAGTTCTCATGGTGTAATTGCAGAGATGCAGAGGAAGAGCTGAGTACCTGTTCATGAGAGAGACGATGGCTGTGAAGAGCTCTTCATACAGGCCACTGGCCATACCGTCCACACACTGTGTGGCACTCAGCCTGGGGCCTGCAATATAACAGCGTACTGTGAGACACAAACACACACACACACACGCACACACGCACACACGCACACGCACACACACGCACACGCACACACACGCACACGCACACACACACACACACACACACACGCACGCACACACACACACAGGCACACACGCACATGCGCACGCGCATGCGCACATGCACACGCACACACACGCACACACACGCACACGCACACCCACACACACGCACACACACACACACACACACACAGTGTGGCACTCAGCCTGGGGCCTGCAATATAACAGCATACTGTGAGACACACACACACACACACACACATACACACATGCACACGCACACGCAAACACACACACACACACAGACACAGGACACACACCGTGGAACTACTTTGGGCCTATTCACAGAATCCTACTTACACATACATAGATGCGCACGTACCCAGCCAAAATACAGTTAGGCAAACAATCACACTCCCACCCACACACACTGAAACTAATTTCAGATTTAACTAATCCAACAGAAAAAACATCCTGTTCATGCATATTTCATTGTCTGCAGGCATTTACAGACAACACTCTCTCCCGCAGGCCCATGACCTCACCCTCCTCCGAGCCCTCCGGAGCATGGCGCTCTCTGATGCCCCCTGTGGCCTTCTGTAGTAACTGCCGGAGGTGGTGCTTGAAGACAGCGGTATGAAGATCCTCTCCCTCGCAGCCAATCACACGACTCGCCAGCTGGGCGCTTTCAAAATGCACAAACTGCCGACGTCCCACTGGGAAAGAACCACAGCCCCAGTGAGGACTGACACTGGGACTCACAGACCAGCGGAGAAACTGACTGGCACACAGACACATTGACTGAGCTTATAACTGTCTAACGCACTGACACAGGCACTGACTAAAGTTGTGAATGGTATGGACAAGGATCGACTGACATCATGGATGACACACCGCTGTGTGACCAACCAGTGTGTTCTCATTCCCTCCTAATACAGGAGTGAACCGACTAAAATTTCCTGATAAAACCCTGCAGTTTACACTTCCTTATGCAAAATTCTATATAAAATTCGATAAAAAACATATAATGGAACATGCAGCATGGGAAGAGTGTCTCTGTCCAATAACACTGCAAGATTATGCAAGTGAAAAATGTAGCGGCTTTGTGATATTTTGTGATTGAAAGGTAAGATGTGAAAGGAAAATGTGAAAATATTACAAAGAAAGGAAATAATAGCATGTTTTACATGAGTCAAAACACTAATTTGGCAGAATATTATTTCAATGAGGGAATTCTTTGTCTGAATGATTCGTTTCTGCTTTCTCGGAATGGTGTGTGTAAGTAAGCCACTGAGACACAGGACGTGAAGCTAAGGTGAGACATTTATTTTCTGGACAGTCAGCCAGAGAGACCCCATGGCTGTGCTGCTCTCCCTCTGACTAACCGTCAGAATGTACCACACCAAGGTTCCTCCTCACCTCTGCACGCCCCCGCCGCACCCAGATGGTATATCCCGGCCAGCACATGCCAGATCGCTCGCTGCTCATTGGCAGAGAAGCCCAGGGTCTCCATGGCAACCATCAGCTTTGCAAAGGCCACTGAAGCCTTCTGTCTCTCCTCCACCTGACAGAGAGAGAGGAGGGAGAAAGAGAGAGAGAAGGCTAAATCAGTGATCATTTTTTCATGAAATTGGTCAAATTGCATAGAATATGCTGTCATTCATGCAGTGCCGTGGACATGGGAGGTGTCAGCAGGGGGCGCTACCTTGGTCAGCGGATAGATGCCGAACGAGTTGGCCTCGGGCAGCTGGTGCAGAAAGAGCTCCGTCCTGCAGGCACGGGAGGACAGGTGGCGTTAGACCCTCACCTCAAACAAAGGCCCAGCGGGGAGATTCCTCTTATCAAAGAGCTTAACATCTTCCCACTTGCACATGTAGTCACGTTGTATGTGTGTACGTGCGTGAATACACACTCAGACACGCACATACACACGCACGGCTGCACACACACACAGCCGCTGAATGAGCAGTGGGCGTTTCCCCGCTGCGAAGGCGGCAAAGACCGTACTATACTGACCTCATTTCCAGACTCAGGCCTGCGAGCATCTGGGAGAAAACCAAGAAATTGCTCTCCCCCTCCAGCTTCTGGCAAACCCTCCACTTCTCCAGCAGCATGGTCTGATTGGTGGACAGAAACACAGACAGACGGAGAGGGAGTCAGGCAGGGGGAGGGAGGGCAGCGATGTGGGGTTTGAGGTTTAGGGGGAGGGGGGCAGGTACCTGCAGGTGGGCGGCAGCAGCCTGGCCCGCGTGGTTGAAGTCGAGCGAGAGCGTCATGGCGAAGCGGGTGGAGGCCTCGCTGTGCTGGGAGCTCACGCAGCCGAAGGAGCGCAGCACGGTGAACATGGCCTGCAGACGCTCCGCTGCAACACAAACACACACAGCCTGGTGAACACGGCCTGCAGACGCTCCGCTGCAACACAAACACACACAGCACGGTGAACACGGCCTGCAGACGCTCCGCTGCAACACAAACACACACAGCCCGGTGAACACGGCCTGCAGACGCTCCGCTGCAACACAAACACACACAGCCCGGTGAACACGCCCTGCAGACGCTCCGCTGCAACACAAACACACACAGCCCAGTGAACACGGCCTGCAGACGCTCCGCTGCAACACAAACACACACAGCCCAGTGAACACGCCCTGCAGACGCTCCACTGCAACACAAACACACACAGCCCGGTGAACACGGCCTGCAGACGCTCCGCTGCAACACAAACACACACAGCCAGGTGAACACGGCCTGCAGACGCTCCGCTGCAACACAAACACACACAGCCCAGTGAACACGGCCTGCAGACGCTCCGCTGCAACACAAACACACACAGCCCAGTGAACACGGCCTGCAGACGCTCCGCTGCAACACAAACACACACAGCCCGGTGAACACGGCCTGCAGACGCTCCGCTGCAACACAAACACACACAGCCTGGTGAACACGCCCTGCAGACGCTCCACTGCAACACAAACACACACAGCCCGGTGAACACGGCCTGCAGACGCTCCGCTGCAACACAAACACACACAGCACGGTGAACACGCCCTGCAGACTCTCCACTGCAACACAAACACACACAGCCCGGTGAACACGCCCTGCAGACGCTCCACTGCAACACAAACACACACAGCACGGTGAACACGCCCTGCAGACTCTCCACTGCAACACAAACACACACAGCCTGGTGAACACGCCCTGCAGACTCTCCACTGCAACACAAACACACACACAGCCCAGTGAACACGCCCTGCAGACGCTCCACTGCAACACAAACACATACAGCCCGGTGAACACGCCCTGCAAACGCTCCACTGCAACACAAACACACACACAGCACGGTGAACACGCCCTGCAGACTCTCCACTGCAACACAAACACACACAGCCTGGTGAACACGCCCTGCAGACTCTCCACTGCAACACAAACACACACACAGCCCAGTGAACACGCCCTGCAGACGCTCCACTGCAACACAAACACACACAGCCCGGTGAACACGCCCTGCAGACGCTCCACTGCAACACAAACACACACAGCACGGTGAACACGCCCTGCAGACTCTCCACTGCAACACAAACACACACAGCCTGGTGAACACGCCCTGCAGACTCTCCACTGCACCACAAACACACACAGCCTGGTGAACACGCCCTGCAGACGCTCCACTGCAACACAAACACACACAGCTCGGTGAACACGCCCTGCAGACACTCCACTGCAACACAAACACACACAGCCCGGCTGTAAGAGAGCGGTGTGACGACACACCGTCCGCCCGTGGAAAAGCACCAACACAGCACAACACACCACTGGAATGTCACACAGCCCTCTCTGTCCTCCTCTGATAACACAACACAGCACACCACTCTGCTCTGCTCTATAAATATAACTCAATACGTTAAATATAACACAACATTCAAGTGTTATACACAACACACCTTTCTCTCACACACACTTATCTCCCTCTCTCTCACTCTGTCTCTATTTCACACACACATGCACACACATACACACATGTTGCGCTATTGTGAAACTGAAATATCAGTGCTCTTTATCAAAACATATACAGGGCCCTGCGCGAGTGTATAAACAGCCAGAGGCACACATCACACATTACAGTACTGTAATTACACCCCGCATACACAAATACACAGCCTACAGCCCCTGCTGAGCCAGCCGAACACACACTGCACTCCTCTCTCATGACAGCACACGTTTTTAATACTACAGTATTCACACACACAAACACAAACATACACAGAACTGCTCTACTTTAACAGAACACACACATACACACTCTTGCACAACATTCGTGCACACACACACACACACACATGCGCACACACGGGCACACACGCACACACACGCACACACGCACACACACGCGCACACACACACACACACACGCACACACACGCACACACACGCACACGGTTGTGGAGCCTGCAGTGGGACTCACGGGTGAGGCTGTCCCCAGCCGTGCCGGCCTGTTTGAGCAGCTCCTGTGTGAAGGAGAGGCAGGAGGTGGTCTTCCCCGTGCCGGATCGGCCCATGGCCACCACGCTCTGGTCTCTCCGCTGGCCCACCATGGACACGTACACCCTCCTCACCAGAGCCTGCAGGGGCGGGGGCGCCTCCCACACCCCGTCCCACCGCCGAGCGCGATGGGTCTGTGGAGAGCAGGGTTCAGGGTCAGAGTAACGACGCCACTATGAGCCTGACCAGACTGCTCATAACCCTACACCACTACCAGTCTGACCAGGCTGCTCATAACCTTACACCACTATGAGCCTGACC
Organism: Conger conger; assembly: GCF_963514075.1. Lineage (NCBI taxonomy): Eukaryota > Metazoa > Chordata > Actinopteri > Anguilliformes > Congridae > Conger > Conger conger. The sequence continues at coordinate 31,314,144 of NC_083771.1, forward strand.
AGGCTGCTCATAACCTTACTCCACTATGAGCCTGACCAGGCTGCTCATAACCTTACTCCACTACCAGTCTGACCAGGCTGCTTATAACCTTACAGCACTACGAGCCTGACCAGGCTGCTCATAACCTTACAGCACTACCAGTCTGACCAGGCTGCTCATAACCTTATAGCACTCTCTGTGACTTGCTTTGTGTATCGGTATTTTTAATTGGCTAGGTAAGCAGTGTTTGGATAGTTAACTTTGGTCACTTTTGCTCTGTTTCTTTGTTTCTTTGTTCTCAAAAATTTTTTTGGAAAAACGGCCCTTGTCCTTATCTTTGTTGTACAGGTAGCAGTTGAAATTGTACTTCCCTCTAGGGTCTTTCAGCGAACTTATCCCTGGTTATGGCTATGCACTTTGTTGTACGTCACTCTGGATAAGAGCGTCTGCCAAATGCCAATAATGTAATGTACTATCCTGCACATAAACCTTGAAGTTTGATGAAAAAGTTTGTGATTAGTGACAGGTGATTTCTTCAGGCAAAATAGATTTAAAATTAAATTAAGCTGCTTCATTTTAGGGCTTTAGTAAAGGCGGGTAATTTTTTAGGGGAGTATGAGTGTGAACAGACAGGTACACTGTTACCCTTTCACCTCAGGGGTAAACATCTTGTTCTCTTGCCACTGCGCATAAGAGCACCTGCTAAATGAATGTAATGCACACTAATGCAGGTCTTGTGGACGTTGATGAACGGCCCACCTTGCCGTGGGGGCCCTGTGGGGGCCAGAGGGCCAGGAGGTTGGGCCCAGCGTGGGTGAGGGGCAGCTGGGCGCTGGCACGGCTGGTCAGGGTGTGCAGGAGGCTAGACTCGTTCACGCTCACCAGCTCGCTCACGTCTTCGCACAGGTCCAACTCCGCCGGGTTCACCTGGGGGGAGAGAGGAGGGGCGGAGGGCAGGGTGTTTTAGAAGGAGAAGAAGTGTAGAGAGAATTCCTGTCTCTTCACACTCGCTCTTTGCTTTGCAATTTGCTCTCGAAGAGACCAGCAGCTATAGCTGTAACTGTGCACTCTCAGAGAAGGTATGAAAAAGTGGCTAAAAAGGTACAGATTCTTGCCAGTGGTACCTTATAGGCACATAAAATACCGCTAGCCAAGAATATGATTCATTTGTACTGTACCTATTTGCTTATAAGAGGTGCTCATTAGTACCAAAATAGAACATTCTTGTTCAGGGTGCCAGAGACCCAGTGACCAAAAGCCAGAATCTAGACGCCTAGAGGGGTGGAAATCTAGGTTGAGAGACGTTTTGATAAATATGGACTAGGTTAGCCGTCAATTAGCTCAGGGTTTTACCTGAATATAGCCTGGCTACATTCTAGTCAGCTAGATGACTTTCACTGTTCAACCAAATGATATCACCTGATTATCACCAGAACAGATAGACAGTGTTTCACGTTCGCTACAGGAAAGGGGGAGGATAGATTGGCAGGTTCATGTGGTGTTAGCCGGGTGAAGAGGGGGAGAGGGGGAGAGGGACACGTCGGGCATCCAAATCCAGGAAAAAGATGTCAGCGTGAGGAACGCACCTTCTCTATCTCGTATTGGGTCACGTCGTGGACCGACCCGTCTGTCTGTAGGCGAACCCTAGCCCGTCCTTCTGGCAAATCAGGAGTGCCCTCATCCGGCTTCAGCTGCGTGGCTGTGACAGAAACATGTCAACACACATCTATCACCCGCCATCCTCAATGGAAATGCATTTCAACAGACTGGAAGCAATCAAAATCCTGCATGTATGGTCATCAAATAACGTAGACTTCCAACATACAACTTCTGGAGGAATATAGTATCGGAGTAAATGTTACTTTGCAGTTATCTGAACTGTATTTTCTTGCTTCAGACCACAAAACCACAATGCCCGAACATCTACCATTGTGAAACCAGCAGGAATTATCTGAAATATCCAGAGGGGAAAAAAAGCAGAAAATTAAATAATATAAAATAATATATGACCTTTAAAGACAGGATTAGCATGCCACCTGGTTCATTAGATTCCAGCCTCTGGTATGTAATCCCTCATTGCAAAGTATGTGATTCCAGGTTTAAAATATGAATCTCAAAATTAATCTCCAAAATCTGGGTTGGATGGAGCTAATAGATACATTTGGAAAAGGTTTATTCTCAGAGATTTAATTCAGCTCTCAGAAGCTGTATAACTCATCATTTTAAGGATTTCAGAAATTCAGGTGACAAGAAAGGACATGCATCAACAGTGGGCCACTAGTTTATACTCAGAGATAGATTCAGTATCTGACTCTGTCCAAAAGGTCTCCCTAAGAATAACATGTTACTTTGCCCTTGATGGCAAACAGCTGTCTGATTTTAAATCTCAAGTTAACACCAGTCAGAGCGCTTAAGCAGCTAACAATCCTAATAACATTATTACCATCTAGACTGCATTAGGAGTCCAGGCCCTAGAGCGAGGGGGTTGTTTAGGGGATAACCACCCACTTTTATTGCACAATTATCAAGTATAATTCTTTCTACCTCCTCTATACAGAAAGAACATGTGAAATCAACATCACTATATCTAAGCTACTTGTCAATGAATGGGTTAAAATAACAATATAAATAATCCTAAAATAAAAAAGTTGTGAATATTGTGATACATTATCAATGCATGAAATATCTTTTTAAGTAACCCCCAGTTTTAGATAGATATTGTTGAATCCTCGTCTCATCAAAACTATTGAACTTTCCGAAATGTCAGTCCTCTGTTCCATAAGATGACTGTTGTGCCCTGCTGCGTCCTGCTCTGGTTCACTCGAATTACAAGTCTGCTTTAACAAAGCATCAGCCCCATGTGTATATGTAGCTTGTATCTAATATGTAAATCGTTCCATTTTGTTCTTTCTACTTCAGCTTCTGCTCAGTATCTAATCCGACGTATCTAATGAGAGACACCAGGCTTCTTTGCTTCTGAGTCTGTGGCACGGGTGTTCGATGCTCAGTGGCCAAGGACCAACTGCTTTGTGAAGAATCACAGACGACATCATTATTGGCAGCCAACAAACATTCCGCTGCCTTCTTTCTTCTTCAGGGATTTAACGCTGCACTAGAAGAGACTGTCCAGGGCACCACCCCCATGCTATTTTGTCGCTTGGCTAGAAAGCCAGTTGTTCTGTGTCCCTGGCATCTGGTAGTGTTCATTTGGCTCCTATCTTATTTTCGGAGAATGCCTAAATAAATCTGCTACTCTTGGCAAGACTCCCAGTATTGGATTACTCACCACAAGACTTCCATATGGCTCAATAAAAGGATCCCTCTACTACCCCAGTCATCAATCAAAGATAGACAGTCGGTTTAAACTCCAAAGTGCTTTGCCTATTGACCACTGAGCAAATATCTGTCTCCTCTTCCTGTATTTGCATATTTCCCTTTATATAATAAGATGGACTGTAGTATGTGTACTGAATGCAGAGTATACTGTATGCAGCTATGTTAACAAATAGCATGATGGACTGCATCTACACTCATGTTTACCTGGCAATTTGGGGTGTGTAGTTAGTCTTCTCAAAACATGCCTTTTAACAGAACTGTCTAGTACTATGCAATGCACTGAAGCGTCTGTGACCTGCCCAAAGTTCTTCCCCAGAACAAAAGGTTAATTAGAGATATCCAAACCTGGATAAATGTACTTTTTTAATAAATAAACTTTTTCCCTGCTCAATTCTGACAAGACAGAAGTTAGATCTACAAGATATGTGGAAATAACAAGAATTTAGCCTTTTTCTGAATTAAACACAGAATAAAAGATGAAGAAAACATAGCACTGTAGCTGTTTGTTAAATCAAAATCCTTATTGTGATGGTCATGCTAAAATGACAACAAGAACAGCTTGTGGCTATCATTTTTGAAGCATATGGAAGATTAGGTCTCTTCCTTTGTTCAAAGACACAGAGAAGGTCATGTGTGCCTTCATGTCATCTCGATTAGACGAAGACACGACAATGTCTGGTCAGTTCTCACCAACCAAGCATTGCTGCTGCAATCTACTTCCAAGAACTAATCAAAGAAAGCATATATTACCCACTTCCCCGCCACTGCCAGGCTCCAGAGTGGACAAATGCATATTTATAAAATGTAATGCTCACATAATTGAATTAAATTAAATTAAATGTCGTTAGATTTGATTTTGCAATGACGTTATTCTAAGGCAGTACTCTCCAGAGTCACAATGTCCTATTTGTTTGTCACTATTGAGTCTACACTGTAACTGACAATCTCATAACTTACTAAAACACAGGCGGAAAAAAACAGACCCTTCCTCTGGTTCTCAGACTCACCGAGCGTGAAGCCATCCTTGTGAACATACCACACAGTCCCGGCCTCGTACCACACGTCTCTCACAGGCTGAGGAGAAAAGCAAAGAGCATAAATCATGACTCTCTTCCACCATGGTGGAAGCAGTGGATCAACCTCCCCTTCCATCGCAGGCTCTTTGAGAAAACCTACCCTGAATAGTCAAAACTTGCCTAACTTTTACTTACCCTGGAGTAGAATCCAGCTATGACCAGCTTAATATTACCAGCTACCAGAACTTGAGCTGGTCAAACCATGTTGAGTTGGTCTGAACTGGTCAACCAGCTACCAGCTGTTCCAAAAACTAGCTTGAGCTGCTGTTTTCAGCAGGGTACCCTACCCTGATTACACTTAAAATAAAAACCAAAGTTAACACTAATTTTGTGGACAGTATTTGGTCTCGACAGTTTTTACTGGGTAATACATGGATGCAAAGCTAGCTATTCTGAAGTTCATTTTTGTAGGTGGTTCTGGATAAAAGTATCTGCCAAAAGATGAAAATATTAATAAATATTGGAGTGTAATGAAAAGGCTGGGGGAGAAAAGTGAAAAAAAAAATCAAGTGGAACTGAGAAAAAGGAAAGCGAAAATGAAAGCTGTGAAAAGAGATGGGTGGTCAAAACAGGACAGACGACTCAAACTCAGACACTGGAGGGTGGCAGTTTCTGCTGGTTTTCAGTAAGCTGCAGGGCGGCTTGTTTTTGTTTCCACCTTAAACCTAGAATCCAATTTAGACCCACACAACCAGGGGAGGTAAGATAACTACAAACAACTGATCAAATAAGTGTTCGGTAACAACAAAAAACCACCCTGGAGCTATCCAGGACCAGAGATACAGAGCTCATACACCTGGTTTCCAATGCCTAAATTTGCTACTGATTGAAAGGAAATCACCAAAACCCATGGGGCCTTCCAGGACTGGAGTTTTGTGTTTGTGTATTTGTATGTTGTGTGTGTTTAACTGTGCATGTAATACAATGCACACGTGTGTGTGTGTGTGTGTGTGTACCATATCTCATTAGCTCTGTGAGCTCTGTGAACTGAAAGGTGCAGTATGAGCGAGACTCCGCTGGCCCCACCTCTTTCTTCTGCTCTGTCACTCTGCAATCTGCAAGCTGTCCCTCCGGCTCCTGCCTCGCCTCCTTCATCGATTTCTCCTCTTCCCTTCTCTCCTCTTCCACCCGCTTCCATTTCTCTTCCCGCACCTCTGCTGTTTTCACCGCCTGCCTCACCTTCTCCACCTGTACCTCCGCTGTTTTCACCACCTGCTTCTTTTTCTCCACCTGTACCTCTGCCACTTTCACCGCCTGCCGCGATTTCTCCTCCCGCACCTCCGCTGTTTTCAACATCTGCTTCTGTTTCTCCACCTGTACCTCTGCTGTTTTTGCCTCCTGGCCGCTGGCAGCGTCCATTTTGTCTGCGGCCTCCTGCCGTGGGGGCGGGGTCACTTCCCGCGACCGCTGCTCTTCTGCGTGCTTTCGCTCGGCCCTCGGTGACGCTATCTTCTGGGGCGCCTGTTTCTTCTCCGCCAGCAACATGTGGCGACTCTGTTCTCCGTTGACCAATTGCTCTGCCCGCAGGGCCATCTCCGCCTCCAGGATGGGCGGAGTCTCGTCGGGAAGCAGGAACTGCTGGACGAGGTTGTCGCTCAGCTTGCTGGGCTGTGGAGCAGAGCGTAGACCGGGTCAGTGAAAGTACATACGTGCACATACACATACACTCGCACTATCACACACACACACACACACACACACACACACACACACACACACACACACACCCACATACACGTGCACTTGCACTGACTCACACTTTAATTCTTTAACTAGGTCCACATTCACAAAATACATTATAAGGGCCCAAATATATTTCAGTTGCATTCTGATGTCTTCACTTGAGTATCAGAAAGTAACCAAGAGGATCTAGCAAACAATACACACACACACACACACACACACACACACACATAAACACATCCAAACACACCTGAATCTGCACACAGACTCAGGCAGCACACAGTTACCCACAGTTCCATAGTGTCCCTCTCTCACCACTCTCTCCTCTTTGATTTCTGGTTCTTTCTGCCGCTTCTCCTTCTCGGTTTCCCTCACCAGCTGCTTGAGGAAGCCCCCAGGGACCGCAGAGAGGGGTGGGGGAGGCTGAGCAGCTGACGCTGGCTTCTTCTCCTCCTTGATCTGTACAGAGAGACCCAGGGGGCACGGTAAGACAGACTGACTTCCTCAACCGCCGACTGACACTGACCAGGATCAGCACGGGCCGGACAGATACAGATGAGAGGTGGAAAGTCCAGGGGTCAGAAAATAAGTCCAGCCAGCTGATTTCACTCATTATTTTTACCTGCTGGTTGAAGGATTTTGCTAATTAGCAAATCCAGGTGATTGTACTTTCTGAACCAGAATTTTCTACCTCTGACATAGACATGGAGAACACAAAAATGCATTGTTAAAAAGTCCAGCCATGCACACACAGGTACAGAGTTACAAAGCCATGCAAATACACATATATACACACTTACACGTCTACAAATCGTCACGCATGCACACATACAGCACACACACCCACACAGAAGTGCGTGTCCATGCCAGGGATGGGCAACTCTCATCAACAAGGACAACAGTTCCTTCTGATGCATTTTGTTCAGGTCTAATTGTCAGTCCTCTTTAAGTCAGATGACCCATTTAGCCCATGCGTATGAGCGATGGGAGCGTACAGTAACTGCAGTCCTGCAGCCTGAGGTCAGCGCGGCCGCTCCTGACCGTCACAGCCTCGGCCTCTATTCTCGGCACAGGCAGCGCTGCGCTGTGCGTGCCAGGGAGGCCATTATTTTTAAAGATATCTCTCCTGGAGAGAGGCTGGACTTGATCTACAGTCACAGCCGGGTTCTCCATAAGCAGAGGAGCCCAGGGGGTTTCATACAGGAGGACGGGTGGGGGTGGGGTGGAGGGGGGGGGGGGGGGTTAAGGTTGCACTCCTTAAGCATTTCCCACAACTCACGTTCTGGATGTCGGCTTCCAGCACCTCCCTATATGAACGGTCTCCTGGGTGCTCATGGTTATTGAATTGATTGCCGATGAACACTCGTGAATGTAAACCACCTTCCCATCATGCAGTGCGCGACCCATCACTTGGATTCCGAATGGTAACTCTCCCACTCCCACTCACAGACCACCCACTAACTTCTGCCTGTGCCGTGTACGAATATAGATCCACAGCCATCCCCGAAGGTATTTCAGAGTGGGAGGGTGGACCTGGTGAGATCCTCATGGGAGAATTAACATCAAAACCAAGATATGCCCATATAAAATAAAATGCCCTTCAGTGGATATAATAAATATCACCACAGTGTAATATATTTCAGTGTGTGAAAGTGACAATAAATAATACTGTGAACTCCATAATGTGGACATATTGTTTCTTGAGCTCTGTACTCCACACTATTAGATTTGTAATCCAAGAATTCACATGATGTTTAAAGTTTAAATGGTATTTTTACTGTATACACTTTTCATACATAGCCCCCCATTTCAGGGCACCTTAATGACTGCTTGAAATCTGTGACCCATAGGTTCTGAGCATAGATAAGTGCTGAGCACCTTCCCTGGTGACGCTCTGCCAGGCCTGTACTGCAGCCCTGATCGTTTTTGTGGCTAGTTCCAGTTTTTGGCATTAAAAAACTCCTTGCTTCAGCAGCATGTTTGGGACCATTGTCTTGCTATAGGATGAAACACTGTCCAATGGAGGCAGTTGGTAGAACTTAAGCAGATAGGATGCTTCTTTCTAATTTCAGAATTTATTCTGCTGATGCTATCAGCAGTTACATCATCAATGATTACAAGTGAGCCAGTAAATGTGGCAGCCATGCTTCCATCCCATTTCACAGGTGAGGGGGTTACTTTGGATCAAAAGTCCCTTTTGGTCCCCATGCTTCACTCTTGCTCAAGTATATGAAAATACCCGTTAATAATGCCTGAGAATCTGTACTCAAACCACGTTTTAGAAATATCAAATGTTAGAGGCAAATCAACTTTGTCCCAAACATTATGGAGCTCACTGTATATTTACCCACATGCTCTGAAGTGTTGCAATATCCTGATAATATGGTGAAATATAATAATATATTTCCTTGTCCGTAATGTTGAGAGGGACACACCACAGATTTGACCATACGGATGGAATATGTGTATGGGACAGCTCTCTGTGATTCATGCTCTGGATGAGGCTGGACTCTTAAATGGGGCTGGACTGTCTCCAGTCTGTAAATGGGAGGCTCAGGAGTAGGAGGAGGAGAAAGGTAACAGTGGAGAGGGTTATCCTGAAAGAAGGAAGCTTCCAGAACAGTGACATCCATACCCTCACAACCTGAATGACCTCACAGTATCATTTTGTCACCTCCCCACAGTGTGAGAATGACACAGCGATGGAGGAATCCTGCATGTGCTCACTCATCCCGTTAGAGCAGACGCGTCAGACTCCAGTCGCAGAGGGTCACGGTGTCTGTGGGCTTCTGTGCTTTCCTCTTAGTCAACAGCCAATTTAGGCCCCGGGAACAAGGCGCATGGAGTCTTTGCCAGTGAACTCAATTAAGCAGGTTTTTGTTGTTTCCTTTCAGTTCAATCGACACCCAATACAGGCTTTGGAAACAAACACTATGGACCTTTTAACCAATTAATGACTTAATCACAGTGCTGAAAAACACCAAAAGCCAGCAGACACAGAGGACCTCCAAGACTGGAGCTTGGCTCTCCTCAAAAGCAGAAGGGAAATGCTGCTGAAAGCCCCATTTTCCCCCCCAAACTCTGCGGCGGTTGATGTTGAGGGGTGGGTGAGAAGGGGGATGGAGGAGTAGAGATGGGCAGGGCAGACTGAGGCAGAGTGCCAGGACATTATGTGGATGGCATGGATGAGAGTGGAGAAGACTGCCATGCAGCTTTCAGTGGACACAAACAGCTCTATGAGGGAGCCACTCATCCAGCAGAATGACAGACATCAACTGAAGCAAGGAAACAAAATGGAGGACGCACATCAACATGCAGACACACAAGGCAGCAGGTGCTTTTTTGGCACACCGGTGAGTTTACCCTAACAAAGATCAGTGTGTTATTGTGTTATGTGGATTCTGTAGTTTCTGTTGACATCCTTAAAATGGCCTTCTGTTGCACTGTACAATAACAATAATTACCACAAACTAAGTTGACGTGTCGGCAAAGTGTGATTGGGCTGTTTACAATCGGCCCATTTACAGTAGACCTACACTACCAGCTGAAAATACATGGGTCAATGAGTGATTTTATTCAGTTTGTGGCAATTGACCCCTATCAAGACCGAATATTGATCCATCTGTGTTCCTTAGTTCACAACCTGATAGTCCTAATTTTTTAATGTGGCCAATCACCCTGAGGATAGAGCATGAAACCATGTCAGTGGCCACGCAAGCCCATGGAATGCTACGTATTTGGAATCCAGGGCATTTCAAAATCAGCATTTTATTGTGTCAATACACTTTCATTTTGAACTATTTTTGCCATAATATTCCCACAAGAATAAATGTAGCCTATGACACAAGTATGATAAATTGTAACAGAAGTAGGATGAAATAGCAAGATTATCAGGAAGAAATAAGCTACATTGGTTTTGTTGTTCTGATGAAAGGCAATAAAAAAAAATACATTTTCTTGAAATAATAGCCTATTTAAAAACCCTACGAACAATTTCAGTTTTAATTCACTGATGTTGATTAAGATAGCTAGAGCATGACATCTGCTTTTTTACTTTTCACTCAGTTTAATAACTTTTTCTTCAAATCTGGCAATGCTACTGGCAGCTGTATAAATATTATGATCAATAAACAACAGAAATGTCATCGACTGCCTCAAAGAAACAGGAGTGATTATTCTGTTGTGGTTCAAGACTGGGTTACTGCCTGTAATCTTAAACAAAAGAACTATCCGTGTTTATAGAATGCAGTGTATTTTATGGCTCTTTTTTCTGCTTAAAAACAGAATTGTGAGTTAGTGTGAAACAAGTATAATTCTGTGGGGCAAAATAACGGATAAGGATTCAGGAACTCTCAAAGTTAGTGTTCTTGCTTTTCAGTAAATGAACTAGCTCTGATGCTGTGCTTGTTAGTTTGGACTGGGTGTTGACCAAGTCTGCATATCGGTGAATATTCAGCCAAGGTTTTTAATTGTGTGTGCTCTGTGAATCTGACAGTGAAAGGTTTTTCAAACATCGCATTCAGCAGCACATCACAAGCAACACGACGGGCAGCACACGGCGTGACACCGTTCTGCACCTCCCTTCTGCTCCCACAGCTTTAAGCGCGAGGACATCGCCATGGCAACCTGGCGACAGGGGGGTGAGGGGGGTCAGAGGGTCAAAGGTCAACCGCAAGTGTTTGTGGGAGGCGAGTGGATGGCAGTGGAGTGAAGTGACAAACAGAAGCAGTGACACGCTGGACCTGGGGATGAAAAGAAAAAGATAGACAGAGAGGAGAGATGATGGAGGGATGGAAAGAGGGGTGAGCAGAAAGAGAGTAGGTGAGCGGGAAACAAGAGAGAAAATGGCTGCCCGTGGCAAGTCAATGTGCCAGCAATTCTAAGGGTAGTTCCAAACCTTGGGGTGTATGTTAAATGTACTCCAAAGCGCACTCAGTGTAAATTACTTTTCTTAAAATGATAATATAGAATAACTAAGGGTAAGACTCTTGAGAAAAATAAATAAATATGCGTTATTATGCGACTGTCAATCATTTTGGTCACTGAGCCACTTCTGTGATTTAGATCAGTAAACTGCAATGTGAACATATTGCTTATGGCTACATTTTAAAACTTTCTGAGGTAAATACCATTTTACAGTTGAAACACATGGGATACACATCAGACTCATCCTGGCTATGCAGAGGAAAAGAAAGGCAGTGATTCCTGTTAAGCTTTTGAAAGGTAGTTTAAGATGCGCAGCGAGAATACAGAAACAAAAATCAAAGAAAACATACAGGAAATAACTTTCATAAGCAAACTGTTCTGCAGTCTTTCACATGTGGAGCAGTGGGACAGGGTTGGGCTGAACTATAGTTGAGCTCTTACAGGAGGGGTTGGATTCAGCTGTGCTGTCAGTTTACCTGAACTAGTTTCTAAAGAGCAGCCCTCATTCTCATTAAATGGGAAATGAATCGTATCCAAGTAGTAACCAGCTCAGTTTACAAACACCTTAAAACAGTAACGAAAGAAGGTTGCACTCATAAAAAAACAAAATGAAAATACATTTTTCATTCTTAGTTCAAAGTTATTTTCTTTATATTTCATGCTACCGGAGAACCCAGTGCTGAAACATCTGTGATTTTTGCTAATTGATATAAAAGTAACCCATTTTTATCATCAGGCAAGTTGTCTGTAGCAGGATGCAAATAGAACATATCAGTATAGTGCCTAGGCACATATAGAGAAGGCATGTAAGGAGAGTGCTTGGGCACATATACAGAAGACATGTAAGGACAGTGCCTTAGCATTGTGGTGAATCATTTCCCTGGGTATCCGGCCATTATAAAAACTGATAAAACATGCAAAGTTTAATACTTTTTTCCCACCAGAAAGTTTACCCTGAAATAAACCTGGGAGAATCCAAATCAAACCGTGTTCACACCAAAGGTAAACATGCAGTTTGAAGGGGGATTACTCTGAATCCTGTACAAACAAATCATTTGGGCTTTAAATCTAATTTCTGTAGCAAGGCCAAGCCGGGGGGGGGGGGGGAACAGTATGGCACGTAGCGTGATGCCACATCTCTGACAGACATCCTGAGGAGAAGGAGGAAGTGAAACTGAAAAATACAGACAGCCACTTCCCCATCCTTCCTGCACTATGCTCCTGCATTACTGATTGGGCCTGGGAGGGGGGGGCGGCAGGGGGGCAGCAGGTTTGAACCCCGAGTAGGAACCCTTCGGTTAGTGCTACACGACCCCAGCCCTCAGGACTCACTGGATGCACTGGCTCACTGGCTTGAGTTACAGCTGAGATCTCAATTGGCAGCTTGATTAAGAACCATTGCTTAACAAACTTTTAGTCATGGCCTTGTTCAGCTTTGTTGCTGAAAGCACCAGTTGGAGAATGTTTTTGCAAAAAAAATTTTTCGCAAATAATCAATCTATTAATACAGCCTGCCCTACTCACAGGCTGCTTGATCAGATCTGGAGTACAGAACATCTGGAGTACAGAACAAACATTTGTTCTCAGGAGCATGTACTGAACATGGGATCTCCACTTCATCGAGCGGCCTAACGGCTGAGCTGTGCAGTTGTGGCGACGGATCACACGTCACGCACAGCAGGTGCAGGTAGACAGGGGGCTCATTCCCATCGCTTATTTCTCTTTTTCTCGCCGTTTTCCCTACTCCTAGCTCCACCGATCGGGAGAGGCTACAAAAAGAGGCAAAAGAAAGCACCTAGAAGGAACATTTAACCGGTTGAAATGTCCATAAAGACGGCTGATCTCGATCGATTTCAGGAGGAAGTGAAGAAACAAGGAGAAAAATAAATGATTGGAATGAGCCCCTGCCAGCCACAGCCTTCCTTCCCTGAGTGGTGCGAGCAGTGATCTTTATTCTTGGTCCTGGAGAGTTGCTCGGTCTGCTGTTTTTTTTTTTGTTGCTGTTACTCTGCACTTAATTGAACTATTAAAGCATTGAGTTACAGCCAACTCACCTCACCTGGTCTCTCGGGTCTGAATTGGGTGTTGATATTAAGATGAAAGAGGAACAACCAGCAGACCCTGTGGCACTCCAGGACACGTAATGAAGATTGCTCTGCTGCAGCCAAGCCCGCAGTCAGCGCTAAACTGTCAGGACTTTATACCTGCTACCAGAGCCAATCAGCAACCGCAGTTATTTCCATGTGTATCTAATATCCTCCACACATTAGTAATGCAGACAGGCTTTCTGCTTTATTGATAGTGTAATTAGCTCTTCAGTGGGACCCCAGAATAATTAATTAAATAACTAATTAAACTTAATTGAGACTGCTGCTGCTAATATAGTGAAATGACATCTATTAAAAAAATATATCGAACAAACAACTCCACCTTTCTATTAGGGCAAACACGCTGCAGAGCGCACATTTCTCAGAGATTTTATAACAGGTGTTTCAGAGAGATAAATGACTGCCATTCAGAGTGCAGCTCAATCATCGTTAACGCTGAATAAAGCAGAGCTCCACTGGAATAAAGAGCAGTCGGCATCATGTCTGGACTGGGCATGTAGGGCGTGTAGGGCGTGTGCCCCTGGGCCCCAGACCACCAGGAGCCTGGTGACAGGCTAATCTGTCTATGGTCAGTACTGCCAAGAGTTTATCCCCAAGTTTATCCACTCGGTGGCTCAGGACTGCCCACCATTATTGAACGATTAATGTTTTGACACCCTTATCCAACACCTACTACAGAGAGGGTTGTATGCCCTTATGTTGTGGATCTATACAACACACACAGCCACAAGGCAAGTACTATTGTCTTCACATTTTGGCATTTAGCAGATGCTAAAATCCCAAGCAATATACATACAACCCATTTACATAGCAGGATACTTTACTGAAACACGTCAGGTGAAGTATCTTCTTAAGCTGGGTGTCCAGTCCAGTGTTTAACTCTTTCAGTCCCAAGCCCAATATGAAGTGGCTCCACCCAAATCCAAATTCGTTTTGGCTTCGGTTGAGAGCTCGAAATAAACAGTATAGCTGTCATTTTGATTGGTTGAAAATGCGTAAGGTCGAGAGTGCGATGTGGCACTATTATGGAAGTCTACAACGAGGCATATATAACATATGAAACAAACAAAATACTCTTGAAAAAGAAAATACTAAATTCTGTTTGTTGAAGACCCCTTCCAGTACTTCTTACCGTGACCAAGAGACTTCTCCCACAAGGCTTCAGCAAAGATGAGATTGAAACGCAAACCAACTGAAACCAAGCATCTCCCAGGCTAAGATCTAATGTAATGTAACAGAAGGACGTCCCCAGCCTGGCGGAGGAACAGGATAATGGCTCCAGGAGCTAGGCTATGGCACGAAACCAGGGCATTTGACACTGTTAACAGAAGAGGAGCCCACATAGCTATTCCACAAATCTGGACACCTAAGCAGATATTATGATATCACAGTCAGGACAGGGCACCGCTGATTAGAAGACGTCGGTCATTCGATGCCTCTGAGACAGCAGGAAAGTGACCTGGGAGCGATGTTCTTTAAGGTCTGCATTCATTACTCACCGTGCGTCTGTGTGTGTGTGTGTGTGTGTGTGTGTGTGTGTGTGTGCGTTTAAGATCCACATCGACTGCAACACCGTACCAATTGCAAAATCAACCGCAATCACCGTTATTGGGCAGCACACACTTGATACATTTGGCACTCTGAGGGCTCACCAGAGCAGAGCAGCTCAAACTGCTTTTGACCAAACAGCCCTGCTGTCAGGTCGCAATGCCAGCGTCCACACACCCACAAAACACCCGGCCAGCGCGAATCATGAGTCATCAGCTCCATCGAAAACCTGCGACAGCCATCCTGCCAGCCATTTCACCCGGCACCATGGAAATAAGATTTATTTACCCCTGACTATTTGTGGACAGGGGCAAATGGTAAACATCAGAGATTTGTGATTATTTTATTGTGTTTATGAAAAAAAGAAAAAAGAAAAAAGAAGACAGTAAATTTTTCAGGGTGTTTTCAGACATGATAAAAGTGCAAACATTACAAACAAAAACTGCCTTTGGGATATGTGAAATTGGATGCATTTCAATGATCAAATAAAATAATTCCATCAATGAATCAATTGATCAACAAGGCCTTCAGACCAGGCCCACACCATTGATTCTGAATTAGCGGTACAGATTGGACAGACTGCAGTTCTCGGCCCTTGAGGACCGTGTTTGAGTTACACGGCCAAACACACATCACTCCCAGAATATGGCTTCAGCAGCACTGAGAAGAGCTGGAGAAACACTATGTCCCTGTGACTGTGTGGAAGCAGCACAGAGCAAGCCCATGGACCCATCGCAATGAGCCTGCACAGTCCACGGAATGTAGACCCTACTGGGCCACCGTACAAATGCTAATGCAAATGCACCAAATGTACCTCAGAAAACAAATCCCTTATTGAAACACAAAACAACAAAGCCAACATATCTCTAAAATTGCAAATGGGGTGTCTATGACCTCGGACACAGCCCGGTATGACAGTGATGTCACCACTGATGTCACAGTTTTCTAAGAAACGGGAACATTTGGAAAATTGTGGGGTACATCTTGCCTGTAGACAGCACTTCACAAATTTAACTGCAGAAAATTGACAGCGACTAGATGGGAAAAATCCACACCAACCACTGCAGTCTCTTTTTGTGACCTGAAAGTTCAACACAATTTACTATTTTCCATCAAAACACCAGTCCTTGAACTCAAAGAACAAGGTTCATTGCATCGTCATCCTCTGAATTCCAAAGCTTCCGTTTCTGATGGTGATGACTAATATGAGGAAAAGCCAAGTCTTGTTGACAAATCAGGGTATTAAATATTTACGCATGGCATTTGGTAGCCGTTTATTCTTTACAATGGGACCGTGTTGATAGAAGGGGTAAGGAACATCCATATTATTAAGAAGATCTACGCTGACTATTATTCGTAATTACAGTGTACAGCAGACACGACCTTGCCTGGAAATCAACAAGGCTGACGGTGATAATTTACATTAAATAAGCCAAGTAGAGTATACAGATTTAAATAAAGGCTGAAACCATTGCCAGGAACACACAACACATCATGACCTACTTTTAACAACTGTCATATGGTGACAAAGCATATAACAACATGCACTGTGAATCTAACAAAATTATCGTCCCATGTCCAGTGATAAACGGTTTGCCGCATTTGACGTACGTTTAGGACAGTGATTACCATACATTACGTGGCAGTTGGTAAGGTGTTACGGACAGGCGAGGGCCATTTGAGTGCAGTGGCCTACAGTAAAGACTTGAATTGGAGAGATTGAATAGTTTCAGCTGGATGACCTCATTTCCAACAAAAGAACTTGTGCCATTTACCAGGACCAGGTCAACGGTGCCTTAGCAACGGGACTCTGAGTCCATGCCTTTCCTGGCCCAAATAGGCTACCCCAACAAAACAAATTACAGTAGCAAACAACCCCCCATCCCCCCCACTCTAAGAGGCCACTGCGTTCTCTCAGATTACAGCTGTCAGCTCTGAGTCAGGCTACGGACAGATTTCGTCCCAGGCCTGCTGGCCAAAAGTATAAAACAAGCGAGTCTTCCCAAGATATCGCCACTGGACAGCTTGTTTCTCCAACTCTGTCTAAAACCAGCCCTTTCCCCCCTCTGTCAGGGACCACGATTTACATCCACCAAAGCAGAAAAGTAATCAAAATAAAGGTAAAAGATAAATAGCTGATGCTATAAATAACCGAACCACCCAACACTTGACGGAAACCTGGTTTCCCTGAAACAGGATTAAAAATACAAACGGAAAGATATGCACTCCTTACCTGTCGAGGCAAAAAACTCCTAAATAAACCAGTGTTTTGGTCTCTTCTTTGTCCTTCCAGATCCTGCCAGGCCAGAAGCTGCACACTCACTCGCTCTCAAACATACACACCTACACAGAGTGAGGAGCACAGGGCACGACTCAGAAATAGAGTGACACACACACACACACACACACACACACACTCACACAGATAAGAGAAGCAGCTGAGTTAACACTCGAGCATGCTATAAATACCCTGAGAGGGGGGTGATGGGGGACACTACCCTGTTTGGGAACCGTTTAGGAGGACGATACAGGGAGAACGGCCGAGGAGAAGAGGAAAGACACAAGGGAAAAGAAAGGAATAAATAGACTGAAATGCTGGGGCAACGTTTGTCGTATGTTCAGGAACACAACGAATCAGCTTGGGACTTAGCACATGGAAGGATTTACAGAGCAGGGGAAACAGAATCAGAAGGAAAAGCTGAAGGCAGGGAGGTGGAGAGGCCGAACAGGAATGCGTCCACAGGGTCAGAGAGACGGTGACTGGAGGAAAGCCGGTGCTGAAATGCCCCGGGTGCACACTCTGCCGCCCGACTCCATAGCAACAGCCCCTCCCTAGAAAACGTACAGGAGCACCAGTCTCCTGGAAGGGTGGGGGGGTGGGGTGGGGGCTGTCAGCTGCTGTCCGGCTTCTGAAGGACAAACCCAGCTGGGGAACAGGAGTCAGAGGGCGGAGCCAGAGCGGACAGCCAGTCAAGGGAAGGGGGGGGTGTTTGGTGAGAGGTGTTTGACAGCGCTACAGCTTCTGTGAGGAGAAGGGACAACACACAGAGCCAACTGTATACACCAGGGTCGACCGGTCTCTGACCAACACAAACACAGGGCCAGGCTGGCTCTCTCAGGGGAGTGTAAGAGTTTCAAATCCTGGACTGGATGCTGCTGTGTTTCTAAGGGCAGCCAAAGGCTGTCAGTGATGGCCGGTTTATTCACGCCAAGGGATCCTGAAGTGAACTGCACACTGTGCACTGGGGGGGGGGGGGGGGGGGGGGGGAATTGAACATGTTTGGAAATTGAACATGTTTCGGTTCACCAGTATAACATCATGTAGGTGCGTCCAACGTCCAACTAAGCTCCTTTTACAGGTTTAGGGTTACAGTTTATTGTTTACTAAGCGGCTCAGCCGACTTGCAAAGCGAGATGTGAGATACGGAAATTGGTTTGGATAGGGGTTAGCTAGCGCATGAACAACTTCAAAGCGAGCCGGCTATTATGACATCATGATGCCGCTTTGATCCATTCCTGGCTCACAACCTGGCTGAGGTCATCAACTAGACCCCGCCCCTCCCCAGACCACAATTACAGACACCAGGAGACTGAAGATAACACGAAAAAAGGGCCTTTTTATTTCTGAACTGTTTCTGTTTATACGAGCAGTCCAACACATGTTCTTTAGCGGTTTCAGAAAAAAAAAAAAAAAAAAAAAAAAAAAACCTCATTTAAAATAAAATAAAATTTCAATTAACAATAATCATCAATAGAATATTATCAATAATCATCATCGTCATCATCACCGTAATATAAACCCACAGACAGTAGTATTTGAGTTGTTTGTGGCACATCACAAAGAATTTTTCTGAAGACTGTAAACCGGTAATTCTCTAGCACAGTGCCTTTGGGAAAAATAAAACCACCTGACGTACGTGAGCTCACAGGGTGAGGGGCCGAGCTCCCCAAACAGACAATAAATATGATAGAGGGCAAAATAATCTGGTAATAAACAAAATAACAAAATAAAAAAAAGTACAATATCTAAACTTATGTGCAAGATCTGAGCTTATTCACCCACATCAGAATCCACATCGAAAACCCTAACCCTCCCCATCCTTTTTAATGTTCATTTTTCAATAAACCTAGCTCATTTTGTCATTTTAATATACACACACACACATATATATATATATTTATATGTATATATACGTTTTTTAATTTCTTGCATTTATTCCTAATTTATATTTATTGTCCTCATTTAAACTCCAGCCCTGCAGTTCTGTGATAAAACACGTTCTACCAAAACGAACAGACACGCGAACGACCGAATGAAGCAAACACTGACAGAGTGAATGAGAAGCTACGATTAAAAGGAAAAAAAACAAACAAAAAAAAAAGAAAACCCTGAAACATTAATTTCTTGACTGTGGGAGTGGACCGCCATCTTTGAGAAACGAGGGTGGGTGGGAGGTGTGTATCCCTTTGCGAACGGTCACAGTGGCCAGCTCTCTCTGAGGAGCGGCGATGCGTTTGGCTTCAAAGTCCCAGCGTCTTTGCCGACTCGACAGGGACGCGAAATCTCCCTCACGGGCGCGTCAGCTCTGACCCTTTTCCGCGATCCTCGATCAAAACGTACCGATTATGGCGTCTGAGAAACCCGGCGGAGACGGCGCCCATGCACGCGGACCTGTGGCGTTCTGGGACCCAGACTGGAAAGGAACAGATAAACGCGTGAGGCTAATTGGCAGAGAAAACGTGCTGGTGCGTGCGGGCAGTTGGTCCGTAGGCTTTTCCTCATATTCTCCCCTCCCTCCTTTAACATTTGCATTTGACTGATATTTAAGTCTTCTGCTGGTTCAATAGCGGTTTCCTCACAAATTTGGCACATTTAAAAGGCAAGCCATGTTTTGAGCAATAGAGTGCAACACAAATGTAAAAACATTCTGGATCTTTACTTTATTTTTTATTCTATTTTTATTTATTTTTTTGCAAAAGGCCCTTCAGCAAGCGACAGTAATGGAGCCTCTCTCAAAGATGGCGGCGCTCCCTTTCAAGAGCTAACCTGACTATTCACCCCCATCCCACGTCCCACCCCCATCCCCTCCATCACATGCACATCTAACTGCTCTGAAATGCACGGACAGCCAGAATCCAAAGGACAATATTACTGCATCAACAAAAACCTGAAAATGTAAAATGTCAACCTGCCCATGTTTTCAGTTTTCCATCTTAAAAAGGAGGTTTTTCCTCCATTTCAATGCTGTCTTTCTTTCCTTTGATAAAACCCACAATATTACCAAAGAAACAACCAAAAAATAAAAAATAAATGTACAAAATAAAGCACAAAAAAATAATCCTAGCCCAAAAAAATATTTAATCTCTAGAAATCTGCATTCTGCGTCACATTCATAAAAACGATACAAAAACTTAAAAATCATATTGAAAATCAAGCCTTCTAAAGTTGTCTCCCCGGTAACCATGTTCCACTCCTCTTGTTTTAGCCTGTGTCTGTCTCTGTCTCTGTCTCTCTCTCTCTCTCTCTCTCTCTCTCTCTCTCACAGACACACACTAGATACACATTCACAGACACTTACACACACCTGTCTGTACAGCCAGCCCGTCCCCCCTGCCCCCCCACGGTCATCTGTCTCCGGGTGGAGGAGTATCTGAGTAATCACCCTCCGTGTGTCTGAGTCACGGTCTGCTGTGTGTGTGTGTGTGTGTGTGTGTGTGTGTGTGTGTGTGTGTGAGAGAGACTTCAGCTGCGCCTCTACGGCTGCCTGACGCTCTCCTGCTCTGCCTACACACCCCTCCCTGATGGGGGAAGAAACAAATAAAATAAAAAAAGACAAAAATAAAAAAAGGGCATGGCAGCTTTTGCATCGGCTCATCAGAAGTGAATGAAACGATGAGGCACTCGCACTCGCACACACACTTTTGGTAAAACGCAGAGAGGATCGGCTGCCCTCTGGCCCACTCTGAGGTATGCTCTCATGCTGTCCGCTCATTGGACGAACCGCAAATGACAAAAAAAAAAAAAGCTTTTGAGATCCACCCAGCACTCCCAACCAGGCCAAGACAAGGGGGACAGAGGAAGAGACAAATAAAAAATAAAAAAAAGAAACACACACAGACAGGCAAACTGATAATTCCCCATATATACAAACATTTTCCAGGAGAGTATACTGTAGATGCACACGAAAAAAGGGTTCACGTCTTTTTTGTTTTGTTTTTCCGTTTTTAAATATATATATGTACAGTCAAACCGAGACTTCGTCCTGTTGTTGTCTCTGCGAAACCCTCGTCCGATTGTCCAGACGGCGTGGGGGGAAGGGGCGAGTCGAGTTCTCCAGGGCCATCCTAAAATTGGGCTCAGAAAAAAAGGGAAAGGTCCGGAATGATGGCAGATCCTACGGGGGAAGGGGCGGGCGGGCACAGGTCCTTCCACAAGTTTCGGCGTTTTTCGTCCTAACTGTCTGCGGGACTTGGCTCACACCGAAATCTGTAGCGGCTGGGGTAGGCCCTGGTGACAGACGACGCCCTGAACCGTCTCAAGTATAACATTAATATTGGCACTTTTTGCACTTCTTTAAGGAGGGATGGGGGGGGGGGGGGGGGTGTATATAACTTTTTCTGTATCCAGCAGCGTTTTCGATCTCTATACTCCATTTTATCAGAACAAATAACAATAAAACAAAACAAAACAAAAAAAACAAAAAAAAACATTCAAGCCAAAGAAATAACGTTCCCCCTCCTGCATAACCGTGGGCCATCTCCCCAAAACCTCGACATGTACACACACACACGAGACACAAAACACACTCCGGGGATCACCCCAATTCTACTCCTCACTCCTCATGGTACATCCCAACCACCGCCAGCTCCCCCCTCCCCAACTCCCTGTTTGATGGATTCCAGTGTAAAAACTGGTGCAATGTCTGTAATTTA
Source organism: Conger conger (assembly GCF_963514075.1). Classification (NCBI taxonomy): domain Eukaryota; kingdom Metazoa; phylum Chordata; class Actinopteri; order Anguilliformes; family Congridae; genus Conger; species Conger conger. Next base: position 31,335,733 of record NC_083771.1, read on the forward strand.
ACTCAGCCACTCCCCCTGCCCTTGTTTCATCCCCCCCTCCTAGATACAGTCCGTCCACTTCCACCACCACCCTCCTCCTCTGTGTCCCAATCCAGCAGAGAACAGAGTTTAGGCCACACAGCCTCGGGAGCGGGCCAGTTCATCTTCGGAGAAGATGAGGGGAGGGGGGGGGACAGCCAACGCAGTCGAAAAATTGATTGCCGTGCTAACGTGCTAATGCCTTACGTCCACCTAGCTGGAGAGGCTTTCATTGAAGGGTAATTGCAGAGAGAACGGCTGATTAATGGAGGAATGGGACCGGGCTGTTGTCAGGGCCGCTGGGGGCCTTTAAACACAGTCTGACCCCTCGCACCTGCGGACGCTGGGAGCTTCCCGGGCGTCCCATTCGCCCAGCCAACGTCCTGCCAACGCAGGAGGGGGCACAGTGTTGCACACCAAGACGGACAGCCAATCGGGAGAGGGCGCAGATCTTCCCACGGCTGCAGTACCCCTTCGAGTCTGCTAGAGGGCGCTGAAGTACAGCGCCAGAGTCTGTTCGCACCTGCAGCGCCCGACACTGCGCAACAGGGAGAAAGAGTGGAGGGAGGGAGGAGAACTAAGAGCGAGAAAGAGGGAAAGGGAACTCCTTGTCCCTCTTTCACCACTCCCCATCTCTTTCCGCTTTCCGATGGCAGTTTGTTCCGGGCTCCAGCCAGGTCTCCCAGGTAAAGCCCTGTCTCTCTGGTCTGTCCTGAAAAGCCCTCCCCAAAACGGGCCATTGTGTTCACAACATGGGTGTATAACAGTGAATGAGGATGTGTGTGTGTGTGTGTGCGTGTGTGTGTATGTATACGTGTCTGTGTGTGGTTATGAGGACATCTGGTTATGGGGACATTGTTGTGAGGACAGGTGGTTCCATCTGTGGGAGTAGGCGAGTGTGGGGAAGAGAGCTATAGTGGGGGTGGGGAGGAGGTGGGGTCTGGGGGGGGGGGGGCAGGTTGGGGCGGGGTGGGGAGGGGGAGATCGTGACGGGCGGCTCACAGGCCGTTGCTGTTGCGGTGTGTGAGCGGGGGCTTGGACAGCTCCACAACACCCGTGCGGCTCTTGACGATGACCTTGGGGGCACGGCGCAGGAGCTTCTGCGCCTCGGTGAAGGCCTCGGTCAGCTCCTTCTTCCACTGAACAAACTCAGGATCGCTCTGCGCAGAGAGAGAGGAGTCACACACACACTCTCACTCACTCTCACACACACACTCTCACACACACACTCTCACACACACACTCTCACACACACACTCTCACACACACACTCTCACACACACACTCTCACACACACACTCTCACACACACACTCTCACACACACACTCTCACACACACACAGAAAAGCTAGAGTGAGGGAGCAGGTACCTCACACTGCAGGACAAACTGCTTCCCGCCCTTGATCCTCAGCAGGATGCACTTCTTATCCTTAATCTGAGTCTCCTCCACCGATACGATCTGCTCCATCGTCAGCAGGTTTTGCTGAGGGAGAGACAAGAGGACAAGGGTGAGAGGGAGACAGAGAGAATGGGTCTCATTACTGGCAGCTCGGCTCTGGAACTAGAGGCTAGCTTGTTGCGGGATGCTCTTTAGCAGGTGCTGGATCTAAGCAGGGGGACGGGTAGATCCGTCTGATCAGCAGAGGAGTCGATTTTGCCTGACCCCCGATTTCAGTGACCCTCTTTGTCCTCAAGTTCCCGATCCCGCTTGTTGGTGTTGGGATGGTGTCAGCGTCACTGGGGGTGTTGGGGGGTTCAAGGTGAAAGGTCAGCCCTGCCCTGATGTAGCAGAGACTGGTTGAGTTTCAAACTGCTCTGGGAGTACACAGGGGTGTGGGGGTACCGTGGCCTAAAGAGACAAACCAAGAACAAGTGGCGTGGTCTCCACCACCCACAATGCACTGCTTCTCCTGTTTCACAGATATCATGGAGCAGGAACAGCGATATAGTGACTAGTGTAATACCAAAGTGAACTATCCCTTTAACTTCACTGAAGGGAAGGATAGTTCTTCTCTCTCCTGGCAAATCTGCAGGTCGCCTCCCTCCCTGTATGTGATTGGCTCCAGTAGGGGTTGGCAATTCTGGTCCTGGAGGGCGTGTGTATGCAGGTTTCGGTTTCAACCAGTTACCATCGCAAATGGGCTGTATACAGAAACACTAGACCACTTGTAGATTAGATCACACTAAAGTGTTTCATACAGGGACACAAGAAAGAGTCTTTGGTTGTCATTCATAAAATAAGATATATAGCCATGACGTCAGATGGCATAAATGTGATGGCTAATTGAAGGCAGACTATGGCCTTTGTCATGTACCTCTACATGTCAGCTTACAAAAAATTTTTTTTAAAGCCATTTATACTATGACCAAAAAGCATGTATAACAGGGAAAAGAGCAGAGTGTGAAATCTTCTGTGATTTCTCCATCCACATCCAGAGTCCAAGTCTGGCCAAACAAGGCAGGGGGAAAGGCTACGAGCGGGGTTGACGCAGCCTAGTGGAGTGGGTGTGGGAGGGGGAGCGGTGTTTGGATTCTAAAGACCAGGAGAAGCCAGAATACCTTGCCAAACAGCTATGCTAGCATTTACAGGCATCATGGTCTACAGGCATCATGGCACCTCCAACCCCTCTCTCAGAGGGCATGCCCCCTTCCCTCTCTCCATCCTTTCATTAAAACATGGGGTGGGATGGAGAGAGAGGGAGAAACTGAGGGGGGAGGTGCCAGGAGGCAGAGGAAGCTGGACTTACCAGTCTATGTTTTTTTAAGGTTTTTATCCATTCGGCCTACAGAGTAAGGACAGACAGCCAGTGTTCAATCTCAGACAGGACAGATACATGGACGTCTCAGCATCAAGGATGGCACAGAGAGTGGATGTGGTGGTAGAGGTAGAGTTGGAGGTGTTGATGGTGATAGAGGGGGTGTTGGTGGTGATAGAGGGGGTGTTGGTGGTGATGGTGATAGAGGTGGTGTTGGTTGTGATAGAGGTGGTGTTGGTGGTGATAGAGGGGGTGTTGGTGGTGATAGAGATGGTGTTGGTGGTGATAGAGGTGGTGTTGGTTGTGATAGAGGTGGTGTTGGTGGTGATAGAGATGGTGTTGGTGGTGATAGAGGTGGTGTTGGTGGTGATAGAGATGGTGTTGGTGGTGATAAAGGGGGTGTTGGTAGTGATAGAGGAGGTGGTGATGGTGATACAGGGGGTGTTGGTGGTGCTGGTGATAGAGGGGGTGTTGGTTGTGATAGAGGTGGTGTTGGTGGTGATAGAGGTGGTGTTGGTTGTGATAGAGGTGGTGTTGGTGGTGATAGAGGAGGTGGTGATGGTGATAGAGGGGGTGTTGGTTGTGATAGAGGGGGTGTTGGTGGTGATAGAGGGGGTGTTGGTGGTGATGGTGATAGAGGTGGTGTTGGTTGTGATAGAGGGGGTGTTGGTGGTGATAGAGGGGGTGTTGGTGGTGATGGTGATAGAGGGGGTGTTGGTGGTGATAGAGATGGTGTTGGTTGTGATAGAGGGGGTGTTGGTGGTGATAGAGGGGGTGTTGGTGGTGATGGTGATAGAGGTGGTGTTGGTTGTGATAGAGGTGGTGTTGGTGGTGATAGAGGTGGTGTTGGTGGTGATAGAGGTGGTGTTGGTGGTGATAGAGGAGGTGGTGATGGTGATACAGGGGGTGTTGGTGGTGCTGGTGATAGAGGGGGTGTTGGTGGTGATGGTGATAGAGGTGGTGTTGGTTGCGATAGAGGTGGTGTTGGTGGTGATAGAGGGGGTGTTGGTGGTGATAGAGGGGGTGTTGGTGGTGATGGTGATAGAGGGGGTGTTGGTGGTGATGGTGATAGAGGGGGTGTTGGTGGTGATGGTGATAGAGGGGGTGTTGGTGGTGATAGAGGTGGTGTTGGTGGTGATAGAGATGGTGTTGGTGGTGATAGAGGGGGTGTTGGTGGTGATAGAGGAGGTGGTGATGGTGATAGAGGAGGTGGTGATGGTGATACAGGGGGTGTTGGTGGTGCTGGTGATAGAGGGGGTGTTGGTTGTGATAGAGGTGGTGTTGGTGGTGATAGAGGTGGTGTTGGTGGTGATAGAGGTGGTGTTGGTGGTGATAGAGGGGGTGTTGGTGGTGATGGTGATAGAGGTGGTGTTGGTTGTGATAGAGGTGGTGTTGGTGGTGATAGAGGGGGTGTTGGTGGTGATGGTGATAGAGGTGGTGTTGGTTGTGATAGAGGGGGTGTTGGTGGTGATGGTGATAGAGGGGGTGTTGGTGGTGATAGAGGGGGTGTTGGTGGTGATGGTGATAGAGGTGGTGTTGGTTGTGATAGAGGTGGTGTTGGTGGTGATAGAGGTGGTGTTGGTGGTGATAGAGGGGGTGTTGGTGGTGATGGTGATAGAGGTGGTGTTGGTTGTGATAGAGGGGGTGTTGGTGGTGATAGAGGGGGTGTTGGTGGTGATGGTGATAGAGGTGGTGTTGGTTGTGATAGAGGTGGTGTTGGTGGTGATAGAGGTGGTGTTGGTGGTGATAGAGATGGTGTTGGTGGTGATAGAGGAGGTGGTGATGGTGATACAGGGGGTGTTGGTGGTGCTGGTGATAGAGGGGGTGTTGGTGGTGATAGAGGTGGTGTTGGTGGTGATAGAGGGGGTGTTGGTGGTGATAGAGGGGGTGTTGGTGGTGATGGTGATAGAGGGGGTGTTGGTGGTGATAGAGATGGTGTTGGTGGTGATAGAGGTGGTGTTGGTGGTGATAGAGATGGTGTTGGTGGTGATAGAGGGGGTGTTGGTGGTGATAGAGGGGGTGTTGGTGGTGATAGAGGGGGTGTTGGTGGTGATAGAGGAGGTGGTGATGGTGATACAGGGGGTGTTGGTGGTGCTGGTGATAGAGGGGGTGTTGGTGGTGATGGTGATAGAGGTGGTGTTGGTGGTGATAGAGGGGGTGTTGGTGGTGATAGAGGGGGTGTTGGTGGTGATAGAGGGGGTGTTGGTGGTGATAGAGGGGGTGTTGGTGGTGATGGTGATAGAGGGGGTGTTGGTGGTGATGGTGATAGAGGGGGTGTTGGTGGTGATAGAGATGGTGTTGGTTGTGATAGAGGGGGTGTTGGTGGTGATGGTGATAGAGGTGGTGTTGGTTGTGATAGAGGTGGTGTTGGTGGTGATAGAGGAGGTGGTGATGGTGATAGAGGGGGTGTTGGTGGTGATAGAGGGGGTGTTGGTGGTGATAGAGGGGGTGTTGGTGGTGATAGAGGTGGTGTTGGTGGTGATAGAGGTGGTGTTGGTGGTGATAGAGGTGGTGTTGGTGGTGATAGAGGGGGTGTTGGTGGTGTTTGCAGACAGGGGTGGAAGTGGAGCTTCATGGACTCACCCGAGACTCCCCCTCTCCTCTCCACTCCACGCGGTTGGGGAACAGGTAGAAGTATCTCCGCTGCCACTGCGTGAGGAAAGGGTTCCCCAACTTCAGCATGTAACCGTGCATGATGCAGTCCTTCCCCAGAGCGTAGTCTGTACGTGTGCGAACACACACACACACACACACACACACACACACACACACAAGAAAAAGAATATAGGAACAGGAATTAAGATCTGTATAAGCTGCAATCTGCACAACTGACAACTCCTGTGGAAATCACTGAATTCCCCTTTTAATCCAATAGATGTTTTCAAATTTGAGACAGGCATTTCAACACAGAACCAAATATAGCTTTCATGGCCATGCACTTTACCACACACCAACTTGTGCAACACAAGTTATACAGGGAACACTGCTTCCTGTTCTGTTCTACGCAAAAAAACAAGGAGGAGGGTGGGTGGGGCACAGGGTAAAAGTGCACTTAAATTGTATTGATTTACATTTAGCTAAAAAGGCAGCGTAAACTCAAAGCACAGTTCACACAGTGTGTGCCCAGGAGGAGGAGACGCAAGCCCATTGGCTGGTGCATGGCCCTCCTTTGACTCCTCACTGTTGAACCGGAGTTCTCAACAGCAGTTTATATCCCAAGAGAAATACAACAGACAAAAAAAATCTGAAAAAACGGGAATCAGCAGGCTTAAAATTCACTATCGTAATTTATACACTGAATGTGATCAACTGTGTGCAATGATGACGTAGACTTATGGAATCTTGTTTTTAAATAGTAAAATAAACTAATGCAGTTACGTATGCACACAGATAACAGCCATATAGGATGGCGGAGCAGTAAAACAGCGAGGGACCTGGGTGCGTATTTGAGAGGGTGGAGGATTGATTCCCAGGAACATGCAGACTGAACCAGAAGACCCAGCTGTATAAATGGGCCTTGCATAATAGAATTTAAGCAGTACAAATCTCTCTAAATAACAGCATCTGCTAAAGGCCAAAAATGTCAAAGTTTTTCCAAAATCTTATGTAAATAAAAATGGATAGCCCGCGATAGCCAATAAAGTGCTGGCACACACGAGCACAGACAGCAGGTCTACTGCCTGCAGACACTGTGGATGCCTCACTGCTCCCTGTCTCTCCTTGGTCAGGGATGGAGGTGTTCCCCTTCTGCTCCCACAGGCGTGAGGCGGTGAGGATGCGTCCGCCGCACCCCTCCGGTGCAGCAGGTGGTGCTGTGAGCCGGGCCCTTACCTTCCTCGTGGCCCTGCTGCTTGTTCTTGGCTCTCTTGCGGGCCTCGTTCTTGTCGGTGTCGCTGTTGACGGCCTCGTACACGGTCTCCGCCACCTCCTGCTGCCAGCGCTCCGAGATCACCAGGGGAAAGTTCTTGTACAGCTCCTGGTCACTGTCCAGCAGCTAGGGAGAGGGATTGAGGGAGCGATGGCGAGAGAAAGGGAGAGAGGGAGAGAGAGAGAGAGAGGAAAGCAATCGTGTTAAAATTCAGCATCAAGAAAGAGCGGGGTACCACGGCGAACACGGCCTCGTTAATGCAACCCTTCACACGTAGCACTTAGCGAGCGCACTGCCATGACAACGGAACGCAACCTGCACTGTAATTGCAAAAATCCTGTCCAATGACGTAATGGACAGACAGGCAGGCTGAGCAGCGAGTGTGGAGGTCAGTGATCAATGCGAGTCCACAGACCGGGGCAGACTCAACAGGAGGAACAATAACTGCGGAAGACATAATAGAGTGATGCAGAGAAAGCAGCGCAGTGAGACGGACTGTCTGAGCCCAGACAGCAGACAGCCCTGGCTCACCTTAATGCCCTTGGTGTCCTCCTCGTCAAAGGATCCGATGTCGAAGGCGTCTGCAGCATTGACCTCCCCTCTCGGAGGAATCAAGGGTGGAGAGTACTGCAAGACAAGGACACGCCGTCACACAACTGCACAGCACAGTCACACAACTGCACAACACACCATCACACAACACAGTCACACATCTGCACAACACACCATCACACAACACAGTCAATACAACACAGTCACACAACTGCACAACACACCATCACACAACACAGTCACACATCTGCACAACACACCATCACACAACACAGTCACAACTGCACAACACACCATCACACAACACAGTCACACAACTGCACAGCACAGTCACACAACTGCACAACACACCATCGCACAACACAGTCACACAACTGCACAACACACCATCACACAACACAGTCACACAACTGCACAACACACCATCACACAACAGTCAACACAACACAGTCACACATCTGCACAACCCACCATCACACAACAGCACAACACACTATCACACAACAGTCACAACTGCACAACACACCATCACACAACTGCACAGCACAGTCACACAACTGAACAACACACCATCACACAACACAGTCACATCTGCACAACACAGTCACACAACTGCACAACACACCATCACACAACAGACACACAACTGCACAACACACCATCACAACTGCACAGCACAGTCACACAACTGCACAACACACCATCACACAACACAGTCAACACAACACAGTCACATATCTGCACAACACACCATCACACAGCAGTCACATAACTGCACAACACACAAACACAATCACACAACTGCACAACACAGTCACACAACAGTCACATCTGCACAGCACAGTCACGCAACTGCACAACAGTCACACAACACAGTTACACAACTGCACAACAGTCACACAACAGTTACACAACTGCACATCACAGTCACACAACAGCACAACAGTCACACAACACAGTAACAACTGCACAATGCACTCAAGCACCAAACAATACACTCACACTTTTGCACAACACACTATCACACAATGCACTCAGACAAACGCACGACGAACGGTCACACGACCAAACGGCAACACACTGTCACAGAAAGCAAAACACACCATGACACATACTCTGCACCGCAGTCACACAGTCCTGCCACAGTGAACACAGCTTCAGTCCTGTTAAAGCTAACTCAGTCACAGGCCTGTGGCAAGTAACACAGCAACAGACTTCTGTTCCAAAAGACACAGTCACATAGTCCTCTCCCAGGCAACAGTCACACAATGGGCGAATCAATGAATGGGTGAATGAGAAGCATCAATTGCACAGCGCTTCGGATAAATGCGCTGTATGAATGCCAACTATTTACAATTCTCTCGCAGATAACAGTCAAACGGCAAGTCCCTTGTAACACAGTTACAATCCTGTAACAGCAAACAGAGACTCAGTCCTGTCACAGGTAACACAGTGTTACTAACCCCTGTGTCAGGCCTGTGTTGGAGAGTGCACTTACACAACAGGAATAAAGGCATTCTTGCAGATCTGCTTTCTTGGTAGCTAAGGGGAATCCATGGCAACAAAAGGGGCAAATCCTTCAGCGAGCCAAAACAAAAGCCTATTTAATCAGCCAGATGACTCCAACCAGAAACCAGAAGCTGCTGATCTCTCCCATTATGACACAGCCGGATGAAAGCATGCAGACGTCAACGACTGCAACAATCAGTCAGCCTGCAGGCCGGTGTGTGTGTATGTGTGTGTGCGTGTGCGTGTATCTAACAGAGCCAAAATGAGCGCTGTCCTCCACTACAGTGAGCAAACGAAGGGGAAAGGGATTAGAATCAGATGAGTCTGGGAGAGCGGGTTTTCGGGACCTGACGGGCATCCACCGCACACACAGTGACTGTTCCCCTCACCTTTTGGAGATAGACCTGCTGCCAGTCGATCCCTTTGAAGAAGAGATGTTCCTTCACCTCAGGAGCCCTGAGAAGAGAAAGAGACCACCACTCAGTTTATTTTCGACTTTAAAGCCGCCTTTCACACGACAAACAGCTACCCCCCTCTGGTCATTTTACCCTTTCAAAGCCTCACTCGAAACAAGAGGGCAGACGCAGTTCAGCGGCTGGCCACCAGGTGGCAACGGAGAAGAAACGGAAACACGGCGCGACCGTAAAAAATCGTTACGAGTGCCTCTGAAATCAGGAGGGCAAAATCCCGTCGTGCCGACCGCATCGCGCTCAGGACTGGGCCCGAATGGCAGAGTCACAGCCTGACGGACCCGTCTGTCGGTCCCGAACGGCAGAGTCACAGACTGACAGACCCGTCTTTTGGTCCTGAACGGCAGGGTCACAGACTGACGGACCCGTCTGTCTGTCCTGAACGGCAGAGTCACAGACTGACAGACCCGTCGGTTGTGTCTACAGTGGAGTCAGAGACACGGCAGAAGCCCACTGGGAGAGTCCTGTCAGCGCGGCTGCTTAACGTCTGTGTAGTCTCTGCCTGCTGGAGGAGGGGAAAACCTTTCCACAAAGAAGCGTTTTTTCTTTTTTGTGCGAGAAGATTTACAGGTTTTACGATTTACAGAGATGGAGAAGAACTGGAAAAGCAAAATGGAATGCGTTAAGAGCTGGATATGTTTGGACACGACAGAATCTCACAGGCAGAAAGCAGAAGACGTTGTGTTGCTGCTATTCAAATTTCTTCGTACGATTGTTTTTGTTTGACCGTTTGTAGGCAACGAATGTTGCGCGACACGTATCTGAAGTTGTTCTGAGCACAGAATTGTGGGACGTTCATCCTTAATGGAAGCGAATCCCAAGGAGGATCTAATCAGATTGGACATATTGACTCGACCCTGGAGTTCGATTAGTCATCCTCAAAATACACTCTTTATCTGATTCCGCAGGAGCTGCGAGATCCGATTCGCAACATGACCCCTCGCTAAAAAAACCCCGTCGTTTTCTGAGCGAAATACATAAATACAACAACGCAGTATGATGAAACTGCATTTCACGCCTCCAGGGAGGTTTACTGGTTTGAGCCATTTCTGATTTCAGGGCCTTTTTTTAGCCGCTACCCTCGGAGTGAACGGACATGTGATCCGAGTGTTCAGCGGTCCGGGTTCAGGTCCCCGAGTGTTCCGGCGCGGTCATGAGAGACGGCGGAGACTTCACCACACTGGGCCCATTAGGAAGACGTCACAAAAAAAAGACCACCGATCGACGTCATGGTCTGCTCTTTAAAAAAAGACATACAGGGTGCTTATGTCACAGGCTGGTTTTTCCTTGGGTCGATATTTGCGGGAAGAACAAACAAAAAAAAAACCACGTTTTTGGTTTCGGTCAGGCTATGAGAAAGAAAGGTTACCGGCGACCTAACTGAAATGGCGATGTGTAAACAAACCTCCTCTTCCAGCCTGATCTCCCGAGGGTGGGGGGGGGGGGGGGGGGGGGGGCGAGGTGGTGACTACAAAAGGCTGGCTTGTGCGTGATGCGGCGATATTTAAATGACCATGCATTATTTATGCGTCACTCCAACCGTCGTGCATTATTCAGCCGTCGTTCAGGCCTGTCCGTCAACCGCCGGCAGATGAATAGCAGGCCTAACCGGCCGTGTCGCGTGCGTGACCCCGCCCCCCGAGCTACGCCCACAATGAATATTAATGACTAATTAAGTGCGGGAGAGAGTCATTCATTATTAAACTGTATCGATGGCTTAATCGCCGTGCAGGGTTTTAATTTTGGCGGGGAAGCATTTAGACCGTGTTAGAAGAAAAGGGCAATTATAAACATGGGCAGGAAACGCAGAGGTGTCCGCTGACGCAAGGGGACCGGGGGCTATATTTATGTAAACGTAATGGAAATGTACAGAAAAGACAAGGGAGCGCGTTCACTTCCGGCGAACACGCGCGCGTGACCGTCGGAAACGAGCCAGGCGGGTTGGGTCAGCCGGCCGGTGGAGGACGGCACGCAGTCCATGAGCTCTTTATAACGGGCTAAAGATGCGGAGGGGCAGAGTGTGTGTGTGTGTGTGTGTGTGTGTGTGTGTGTGTGTGTGTGTGTGTGCCTGTGCACATGTGAGCACATATGGGGTATGGGGCACTGCGCACAGGAAAGGTCAGATCCTAAAAACTAAGGGCCGGTGGTTTGTGTTGAGGGGTGGCGTAGCTGCTATAACATTCATGGCATTTGGCAGACGCTGTTACCCAGAGCGACACAACAGAGTACACACCCATAACCAGCGCTGAAAGACCCTAAAGGGAAGTACAATTTCAACTGCAACCTGTACAACAAAGATAAGGACTAGGGCCTATTTGATCATCGGAACTATTATTTATAATTTTTTTAAAACAATAATACCACACCACGCAAATCTATGAATAGACCGCTATCAATTCCTTTATTTAGCCTTGAACTGCAATGCTGCTTGTGTTCTGTGCACGGCAGGGAACACAGACCCCCACGCCAATGGATGGCCAAGCCTGCTCAATCCGTTTCATAATTTCACAATTTCACAGGTGGGACTTTCTCCGGATCGAGCCTGAGGAAAATGTAATTACCGGCAGTCCCCTGCAGCCTCTCCCAGACGGTTACATTACCAGCGCGTGTCAGTTCCCATAATGCACAGCAGCCCAAAGAGGTGGGGCAAGTGGTGGACTCTCTTACCCCCTGCCGAGGCAGCCCAGCCTCTTGGCCACGTCTCTTTGTAACAGCCCTTCCAACAAAGACTTGAGCTCTGCTGAGAAAGAGTCCGGCAACTCCACATTCTGCAAGAGAGACAGGGAGGAAGTTAGGAACGACACCAGGGGAGAAAGACTCATAACTACCCGCTCTTTCACTGCGTCACCTGCTGCTCGGTGTTTGTGCTTAAGCGTGTGTGTGTGTGTGTGTGTGTGTGTGTGTGTGTGTGTGTGTGTGTGTGTGTGTGTGTGTGTGTGTGTGTGTGTGTGTGTGTGTGTGTGTGTGTGTGTGTGTGCTCTTACATTTACGTTTGCGTGTCTGTTTCCGCACAGGTGATGCTGTCAAACAAGCAGTATTTGCATTAGGCCCATAATACCTTATGTACCTGCGTGTGACCATGTAAAACCAACACTACACTCCCACACGCGGTAAAGCTCTGTGACCCCTGACCCCACCGCTGACTGACCCAGCCTGGAGACCAGAGCAGCAAACACGTCCGCTCTCCAGAGCTCCTCTCAGACGGCGACTCGGAGCTGAGAGAGAGCTACGCCCGTCTGCACTCATCTCGTGGCTGACCTGTGTGCGTTCGCTCCCGGTGGTGAGGTCAGAGCAGCCACGGCAGAGCCGTCGACCCCTCCGACCGGCCCTAAGGCCCTCCGTTCGGCTCCTCCAGCGTCATTACATCACACGTTATTCAGCCGACGCTTTCAACCAAACGGAGTCCATCAGACTAAGCGTGGGACAATCCCCCCCTGGAGCAATGTGGGGGTTAAGAGCCTTGCTCAAGCCGGTGGTGGGCTTGTGAACCGCCAACCTCCCAGGTCCCAGTTACGCGCCTTAGCCGCCAGGCTACGATGCCGTCCGCAGTCGACGCGCAACCGGTCGAGCTCGATTAACCGGGCACGCCCTTCCCTGAATCCAGCACGGCGCTGGAGCGACGCGCCTGACACCCGGGCGTGAGGAGGGGACGGGGACGGGCCTCGAGTTCACCCAGGACACACGGCAGGCCCAGCCGGGTGAACGCAGGGCACTTCCGCCCAGTTAAAAACAATGGCCGCCGTGGTCGCCGTGCGTTTGCGCTCTCATCTCACGCGGGCCTGATCAAAATCGCCCTCAGGCGAAGGCGATAACCGGAAAACAACAACACGTCGATGTTTTCACCTGCTCTTCGGTTGTGTCAGAATGGAACGAACAATGACGGCGCACCGCGAAGCACACTGAAGCGGACTCCCCGAGCAATTAACCCCAAACAAACGGCACAGCGTCACTGCCGCCATTTTATCCCCGTTACTCACGCTCATCCTGGCCACAGCCACAGTATCCTTTCATTCATGGGCAAACCCTGAGCATGTAAGAACGACACTTAACATTGTACGCTAACTCGCCGATGCCCGACTGCCTGAGAGATTAAAACATTTATCTGCCAGTAATTTACAATGAAGAATGGGCCTTTTTTCCATTCATTAAATTATTTATTTATTTTTAATTGGTCGTTTGCAGCTCTTTGAAGTAGGAGAGAGGAAGCGTAATCCAGTCTTGTTCTATTTTGGTTGAAAATGCAAAATGCTATTTACTCTCAGCGGAAAACAAAGTAGCTCTTCAGCAGTCGCTTTGTTTTTCTCCGGAACCTTCCCCGCTTATCTGGAGTATTGATGTTCCCAGACAAAATATTTTGGTTGCCTCAGGCAAAGTAGTCTTGCAGTTGGTGTCAAATAGTTATGAGAAATCCTGCCGGCACTGAAACGCACCACACACACTGAATGTTATCTAATATTTGTGCAAACAAACACTGCAGCTTTCCTTTGGATATGCAAAGCCAAAAATTCAAATGTGCATCGACAGGATTTTCCTTCTTCATACTCACGTAATACACAGGGCTCTTTACAAAACCCCTCTCCAGCACAGCAAAACCCAGGGAGTATTTATGGTTGGACGTCCCAAAAACTGACAAGCTTGACGAAAGCTTGTGGTTTGGGCCGAATGGACGTGCCATCGTCATCTCAAATGCCATGTCATTTCCTACTTTTTTTTTTCTCTGCAATTTGATTTCAAGTTCTAAAAGTAATGCAATATTTTCTAAATGGTTCAGTTGCACTTAAAAATAAAGCCTTACAGGGGAAATGTAGTCCCAGAAAAGCAGAAGGGGTTCAGGGGTCTGCACTCACCATGGTAAGAGTCATGCGGTCGATCTCGTGTTTGTCTTTGGTCTTGTGCTGTCGGAATGGACTGTGACTGTGGAGAGACAGGTAGCCGTTAGCCTCAACGCCGCCATCACCAAACGGCAGGGGGCAGAGTGCATGAGACCAATGAACCAGGATGGATGAAAGTTGGTTGGGGAAAGTAGAGCACGGAAAATTGAGGGAATGGGTCATGGCCTCTTTCACAGAGAGGCAGTGGGAATTGGGGCGGGTCTTTCACAGAGAGGCAGTGGGGATTGGGGCAGGTCTTTCACAGAGAGGCAGTGGGGTGGTGGGGATTGGGGCGGGTCTTTCACAGAGAGGCAGTGGGGATTGGGGCAGGTCTTTCACAGAGAGGCAGTGGGGTGGTGGGGATTGGGGCGGGTCTTTCACAGAGAGGCAGTGGGGCGGTGGGGATTGGGGCAGGTCTTTCACAGAGAGGCAGTGGGGCGGTGGGGATTGGGGCGTGTCTTTCACAGAGAGGCAGTGGGGCAGTGGGAACTGGGGCAGGTCTTTCACAGATACCACATTCAGCGGTTCTGGTTCTGGCCCTGGTTCCGTTCTGGAGTCTCAGAACCTTGGTGCTTTCTGGCGAACCAGCCCGTGTCCAGACCAGTTTAAGCAGAACAAAAGTTCCACTGCCCTCCATCATCAATGGAGGGCGTTGCTCAATGCACAAGGCAGGCAGAATATGACACTCCCACTGATGACGTCACGGTTCGCAAGGAAAAGCCAACTACTCAAGCTGAGAACCAACTTTTCAGGTTCCGAACCAATTTATTTTCGGTCTGAACGTGCCGGCCAGTTCAAAATTTGGTTTGGGAACCGGCACGGAGCCTTGCCGGTGTGAGAGGCCTAAGAGAGGCGGGTGGGGCAGTGGGGATTGGGTCCTCTGTGCTAACGTTCTGAAGGGTTTCAGTCAGTCCCATCCTGGGAGGAGGGCCGGGCCCTGCTGACCTCTCTCTCCCGCCTTTGAAGTGTTCAAACGGACGGACACACATCAATGGAGCCCCACTCCTCTCCCTCTCTCTCTCTCTCACACATCCCCCGCTCCTCTCTCACCCTGGCAACCGCTCCCCCCCTGCCTTATTCTCTCTCCCTCTCCCTCTCCCTCTCCCTCTCTCCCTCCCTCCCTCCCTCCCTCTCCGCCCTTCTCTGATGTCTGTGCGCTGACCTCCTGGGTCCAAAGCACTGACATTTAAACTTTACACACCACATCAAACAGGGGAGAGGAGAGAGGAGAGGAGAGTGGGGGGGGGGGGAGCAGACAGACGGATGGAGGACACTCACCCTCGCAGGAGTTTGAAGAGCATGCAGCCCAGAGAGAACCAGTCAGCACTGCTGTCATAGGCCGTGCCCTTCTGCAGGACCTCAGGAGCCATGTAGCCGTGAGTGCCCCTGTAATAAAACACACATACACGCACATTAATAAAGAAACCACTAGAGGCAATACAATCAGGATTCAGACAATACTAACACGATACAAAACAATGCAACATATACAACACACCCCACAGGCTTTCATACAAAAACATGAGCGCACACACGCACACACGCACACACGCACACACGCACACACGCACACACGCACACACGCACACACACACACACACACACACACACACACACACACACACACACACACACACACACACACGAGGACGGTGGGGGAGACTCACACGCTGGCGTGGGGTTTCTTCTTGGAGAAGTCGCAGGCCAGACCCAGGTCAGAGATTCGCACATGGCCATGTTCGTCCAGGAGGATGTTCGCTGGCTGTGGAGGAGGGCGCAGTGAGATACAAAACAATTAACTTTATTATAAACATAAAACATTCGCATCTTTCATCCTTACCGAAGGAAATAATCATTTCACAATATGATTTTTCATCATGCAACGCTTTGCTATTGCAATTTCCATTTTATGACCCTTATTGTTGTTGCTAGTTTTATGACTATTTAACTCACATTATTTTATTGTTTTTTCCATTTATTATTACAGTTCATCTCCACCCCCTTCCGTAAGTGCTAAGCTTCCTGCATTTTAAATTGTCAGTGCCTCCCCTTCATGTCAGAGAGGGAACAGGAGAAACGTTCAGATAAATAATAATTCCATCTAAAAACAGTGAGACGGAGTGAGAGAGGAAGACAAGACAGCCGGGTCAGCTGAGGGAACGAGTGCAGAGAGAGAGAGTGAGAGAGTGAGAGTGAGAGTGAGAGAGAGGGAGTGAGAGTGAGTGAGACGGAGAGAGAGAGTGAGAGAGGGAGAGAGAGAGAGAGCGAGAGAGAGAGAGAGTGAGAGACGGAGAGAGATGGAGAGAGTTGGAGGGAGAGAGAGACGGAGAGACGGAGAGAAAGCAGGGAGATGGAGACGGGAGTTGGGAATTGAGAGAAAGGAGGAGATTAAGAGAAAGGCATCAAGAGGGAGAACGGGAGAAAGGAGAGAATGAGACGGAGATCGAGAGAGGGAGAGATTAAAATGTAGACACAGAGTGAGAGAGAGCGGGGGGAGAGAGAGAGAGAGAGAGAGAGAGAGAGAGCGGGGAGAGAGAGAGAGAGCCTACTCATTGTTGTCGTTACCACAAAGTTGTTTGCATTCATGTTCTAATATATTCCCATTTCCCTGAGTACGCTCTGGCAATATTTACAAATGTATTTCGTGCCAATAAAGCATTCTGCATTTGAATTTGCGAGAGAGAGAGAGAGGAGAGGCGGGCCTTGCCTTGAGGTCTCTGTAGACGACGAATCGATTGTGCATGTGCTCCAGGCCCAGGATGATCTCGGCGGCGTAGAAACGCATCTCTTTCTCGCTGAAGACCCCGTGCTGGGAGAGGTGGTAGTGCAGATCGCCACCTGGCAGAAGGAGAGAGAGGGAGAGAGGGAGGGAGGGAGGGAGGAGTAAATGTGAACGAGGGAAAGCACGGCACACTGCGTCCTCACAGCCCGCGGCCTTCTCACTGAAGAGCTCTAATGACCTGCTGTCTGGAGCCTGCACAGCTTTAGCACCAACACAACACCACAGCCCACAATCCACCGTACAGCACCAACACAACACTACAGCCCACAATCCACCATACAGCACCAACACAACACTACAGCCCACAATCCACCATACAGCACCAACACAACACTACAGCCCACAATCCACCATACAGCACCAACACAACACTACAGCCCACAATCCACCATACAGCACCAACACAACACTACAGCCCACAATCCACCATACAGCACCAACACAACACTACAGCCCACAATCCACCATACAGCACCAACACAACACTACAGCCCACAATCCACCATACAGCACCAACACAACACTACAGCCCACAATCCACCATACAGCACCAACACAACACTACAGCCCACAATCCACCGTACAGCACCAACACAACACTACAGCCCACAATCCACCGTACAGCACCAACACAACACTACAGCCCACAATCCACCATACAGCACAACACTACAGCCCACAATCCACCGAACAGCACCAACACAACACCACAGCCCACAATCCACCATACAGCACCAACACAACACTACAGCCCACAATCCACCGTACAGCACCAACACAACACTACAGCCCACAATCCACCATACAGCACCAACACAACACTACAGCCCACAATCCACTATACAGCACCAACACAACACTACAGCCCACAATCCACCATACAGCACCAACACAACACTACAGCCCACAATCCACCATACAGCACCAACACAACACTACAGCCCACAATCCACCATACAGCACCAACACAACACTACAGCCCACAATCCACCGAACAGCACCAACACACTACAGCCCACAATCCACCATCCAGCACCAACACAACACTACAGCCCACAATCCACCATACAGCACCAACACAACCCTACAGCCCACAATCCACCATCCAGCACCAACACAACACTACAGCCCACAATCCACCATACAGCACCAACACAACCCTACAGCCCACAATCCACCATCCAGCACCAACACAACACTACAGCCCACAATCCACCATACAGCACCAACACAACACCACAGCCCACAATCCACCATACAGCACCAACACAACCCTACAGCCCACAATCCACCATCCAGCACCAACACAACACTACAGCCAATAATCCACCATACAGCACCAACACAACACTACAGCCCACAATCCACCATACAGCACCAACACAACACTACAGCCCACAATCCACCATACAGCACCAACACAACACTACAGCCCACAATCCACCGAACAGCACCAACACAACACTACAGCCCACAATCCACCGTACAGCACCAACACAACACCACAGCCCACAATCCACCATACAGCACCAACACAACACTACAGCCCACAATCCACTATACAGCACCAAAACAACACTACAGCCCACAATCCACCGTACAGCACCAACACAACACTACAGCCCACAATCCACCGTACAGCACCAACACAACACTACAGCCCACAATCCACCGTACAGCACCAACACAACACTACAGCCCACAATCCACCGTACAGCACCAACACAACACTACAGCCCACAATCCACCATACAGCACCAACACAACACCACAGCCCACAATCCACCGTACAGCACCAACACAACACTACAGCCCACAATCCACCATAAAGCACCAACACAACACTACAGCCCACAATCCACCGTACAGCACAAACACAACAGCCCACAATCCACCATACAGCACCAACACAACACTACAGCCCACAATCCACCATACAGCACAACACTACAGCCCACAATCCACCGAACAGCACCAACACAACACTACAGCCCACAATCCACCATACAGCACCAACACAACACTACAGCCCACAATCCACCATACAGCACCAACACAACACTACAGACCACAATCCACCATACAGCACCAACACAACACTACAGCCCACAATCCACCGTACAGCACCAACACAACACTACAGCCAACAATCCACTGCACAGCACCAACACAACACTACAGCAACAATCCACTGCACAGCACCAACCCAACACACTACAGCCCACAATCACCGTACAGCACCAACACAACACTACAGCCAACAATCCACTGCACAGCACCACACAACACTACAGCCAACAATCCACTGTACAGCACCAAACCCAACATATTACAGCCGGGATGAATAGGCAATGAAGGGAGACAGAAGAATGAATGCAGAGGGGAATACATAAAGGGTAAAGAGGGTGGGGGCTTACCGTTCATCAAGTCCAAGATAAAGCACAGTTTGTCAGGAGTGTGGAAGGCATATGTCATACACACAATGAAGGGGACAGTCCTGCAGAGAGAGAGAGAGAGAGAGAGAGAGAGAGAGAGAGAGAGAGAGAGAGACGAGAAGAGAGAGAGAGAGAGAGAGGGAGAGAGAGAGAGAGAGAGAGAGAGAGAGAGAGAGAGAGAGAGAGAGAGAGAAGAGAGAGAGAGAGAGAGAGAGAGATTAATCACACCTTATTATGACACTACAACATTACGAGAGAGAGTGTGAGTGTGTGTGTGTCTGTTTTGTGCGTGTACGGTCAGGCAGGGTGCACTGTAACACTCACCCCAGTGCTGACCAGAGACAGCATGATTCTCTCATTGAGGGCCAGTGTCTCTCCCTGCTTCATCTTAATCCGCTTCTTATCCAGACACTTCATGGCGTACCTGACACACACACACACACACACACACACACACACACACACACACACACACACACACACACACACACACACACACAGGACAAATACGCGCGCACACACACACACACACACACACACACACACACACACACACACACACAGACAGGAAGAAACACACAGGTAAGGAGAGGACTAATGAAGGCTAAAGATTAATTCCTCCCTGAAACTGCTGACCCGCATTGCTGCCGTGACTCATTCCTCTCTTGCAGCCCATTCCTTTCCTCCACCCTTCCCATCATGCTCTCCTCTGGGCGTGGACTCACATTTTTCCCCGTGTCCGCCTTCCTGCAGCCGTACACTTCCCCCAAAGCCGCCCCTGCCGATGATCCGGTGGACGCTGAAGTCATTCATGGTCAACTGCGGGGGGAGGAGAGCGAGAGAGAGGATTACCGTTACCTGAAAACAGCAGTGCCAATGGCCCAAACTCTAATGTACTCAGCTAATATCACAGTCTTACTCAAAGGGTCTGTCACTCTCAGACTCTCACTCACAATCACACTCACACATGCTCGCTCGCTCCCTCTCTCTCTCTCTCTCTCTCTCAAAGGGTCTGTCACACTCACACCCACACCTCACACTCACACTCACACTCACACTCTCTGACAAGTACACACTACTAATGTCATATATAAGCAAAGAGACATACACTTACGTGGATGTTGAGCTCTACATTCTTCCACTGGCAGAAGCGAGTGAACTTGTCACTGTAGGAGCAAAAAATAAAAAATAAAAAAGCCTTAGCCTATATTTCACACTTAAAAACACTGCAATAAACAGGCCATGTAAGAGGCACAAGACGATTCCCAAAACGACGACGAGCACACAGAGGAAACCCGCGCGGGACAGACCCACCCGTGGGGTCAAAGCCAGGTCATCCCCGCCCCGCCCTGCCTCTCACCTCTCGATGAACTTCTGGAAGATCTTCCCTCGCAGGCTGTCGCAGATCTCCACGATGTAGGGCTGGAGGAGAGGGAGAGAAAGGGACAGAGAGCACATCAGTGTGTTTACATCCACCGCTGGGCCAACACAAAGGACCTCTCTGCCTGAGGACCAGCGCCCTCGACACAGACAGACAGACGGTTTTAAGATGGCCGCTGCTCAAACGTGTTCACGCGGTACACACTCTGCGCCCTGGGGCGGTAGGGGGGCCAGACCGAGCCAAACCGCGCACCGAGCGTCTGCACTCACCTGGAAGAGAGTGGGAGGCACCTGCTTCTTGGCCAGGTGAGTCTGCACGTGATCCACCGCTTTCTTGGAGAAGGGCTGCAAGAGGGGAGGAGGACAGAGGGGTGTGATGCCAGAGCGAGTGTGTGTGTGTGTGTGTGTGTGTGTGTGTGTGTGTGTGTGTGCGGGTGCGTGTGTGTGTGTGTGGGTGTGTGTGTGTGTGTGTGTGTGTCCATTATCACACTGGTTCCCAAGCACATTCCTGAAGATCTGCGGTCCTGTAGGTTCACTCCAACCCTAACAAAGCACACCTCGCTCAACAGGTAGACATCTCCGCCAATTAGTAAAATCAGGTGTGCCACATTGGGGTTGAAATGGAAAAAGCACAGGAGGGTAGACCTCCAGGAACAGGGTTGGGTACCATAGCCTTCTCAAAACGGGGATATTCAGCCGTGGAACCTGGGGCCTTCCCAAGCCCATTGGAACTGGCTGAGCGCACCGTCCCATCGCATTAAACCCACTCGCTCCCTGAAGCTCCACGTCTACGGCACTCCGCTCCGGGTTTTGACTCAGGCCTGGAGGTGAGGGTTTGGCCCGGGACCGGCGGTCTCTGTCGCCCTTGTGAGTGTCTGTGGAGGATCTGGCTGCTTCCTGCTCATATCAGACCGCGTCTGCTGCCAGGTGCCGGGCTTGTATCTCTCAACCGCTGGCGCTAACAGCCCTCACGCTCGGGCTTATGGGTAGGGCTGCCATTGCCGTGCGCAGCCTGCCGGTGCAACAAGGGCACGCACACCAGGCCAGGACGCCTCTGCTCACTTGCTTTTTCCTGCTTTACTGCCTGCTACACATCCTCTGGTATCTCAGTCCGGGGGAACCCCCGTCTGTGGTAGTTCTGGCTGGAGCCAATCTCTTGATTAGTAGGACTGCTGGATGGGTGCTTAAATAGATTTAACACAAAGCAGATTTGGCTCTTTTGCTTGGAACTGTTCCACACATGGAAGGTGTCCATATCATTTAGGCCTTTGCTTATTTCAACGGTAGGTTGAATCAAATAAATAAAATCAACAGCATTAAAAAAAACAGACATCCGTCACAAGAAAATTAATACATTACTTGTAAGAGACCCGATCAGATTACGGTTTTGAACAAATATGAAATACCTTTGTTCTCTTTGGAAGTTATGGAGTTATGAAGGGAACAATATGGGATTGGAACAAAATCCAGCACACAGGGCACCCAAAGACCATGTCTGGAAGCAATCTTTTGCAAATGTACACCAGCCAACAACACAAACAATCATAATTAAAAGTATAGGACAGTTTTTTGCAGCCAGAATTTCCCTTTTAAACAACATCTTTTGTAGAGCTGTCTTTTCCCGTCATGAACCACTGACTTTGATGCAATACAAGATCGGTATCTGGTTTAGACCAATAAACTGGTGCCACTCAAATCTTAAAGGTCATACCACATGTAAAGAGTTCTCAGGATTTTGGCACTGGAGTGTTCACATTAGTATTCATTTTACAGCAGCCCTAAGCTTTCAGTCTAAATGAAGAGCACCAAACATATTTCCCTAATTACTTGAAAATGTTGTGGAGCTACTATTTCTTTGTGGCATTTTTTCAGAAAGAAATCGTTTTGAATTTGAAAACGACAGACAAGGCCAACCTAGCACCCAGATTTCTGAAACGCAATGGGGTTCAAATCATACCATTTTTCATCAAAAGGCCTCTGTTCAAGTGAAAAAAGGGATGAACTGCACACAACTTGTCAAGCGGAACAGAACTGGATAATGTGGTTCTGTGACACGCACCAAAGCTCGTGTCTGCCCGTAGCATTAGAGCAGGGAACAGGCAGACCCAGCAGTACGGGGGATGTCATTGCGCTGCTGAGGGGCTTTCGGTTCAGATAAAACGCAACAAACGTTTCTTCCGAATGCAGCATAGGTGATACATAATTCATCTTCTCCCATTTCGGTGGGTTTCCCTTCAGTCAAGTGGCTTAGAACTTTCCGGAAGGGCTGTATATAAAGCTCACATGAGAATCTGGCAGCTCAACCCCATAATTAGAATTTCACTACGAGGTGTAGTTTTCATTTTAGAGAAGTATGAGAATTTTACAGTAACCCTTTACAATAAGGTTACACGAATCGTGTTTAGTTGTTTACCTGCTGAGAAATGAATCTGTGTATTTGTACAGCATTAAATCATCTTAACATTTATACAGATTCATACTGGAATTAAAATGTAAGTTAATTTATTTGTAAATGGTTAACTTATACGTTTATCATATGTGTTGCTAATGTATACATATTGTAACTGAATATGTAATTGTGTATGTAATGTACCTTCAATAGTAAAATATGCAATTTCATGCTTATTAATGTATTTGTATTCATTACTTCATGATTAACAACTTTTGAACCTTTTGTAAAGAGAGACCAATTTGACTTTAACACACTCCCACTTAAATTGAGTGTTTGCCCTTTGTGGACAGTAACACTCAGAGGCCAATGGCTGGTGAAGACCTGAAAAGCCTTCTAATGGCACGGTCAGCAAAGTATTTCACTTCAGCCAAAGCCAACATCCTGAAGTACACTTCCTGAGTCATAGCAGCAATAGACAATTGACCCCGGGCATCTCCACAAACAAACTCAGTCTCATTTTCCAATTTCCAATGGCTAACTGATGCTGCAGACTGTATGGCCACATGCGACTGTATGACACGTCAGAGAAATTGCATTTTTCCGCCGTAATTTAATGAAGAGTCTTGAGCGCAGCGATTAGCGAGCTAAATGTAGCCATCGATTGAGATGATAACCGTCCTTAAAGAAAGAAAACAAAATTCACTTAGTGGCCTGCCTACTGGGGAGAAAATGTACTGTAAAGCACTGTTTTCAAATATACCCAGACAGTTTTTCAGCAGATATTCGATAATTCAAACACACATTGAGCTAAATATCGAACCTTATGCAGCTTAAAAACTTATTGTGAAACAGATTAGGCGAACATTGAAAAGTTGTGGTACAGCAGGTGCCAGATTAAAGCACAAGTCCGCACATTTCGTTTTTGTGAGGGAGGATACCGTGGATTGGAAATCGTCTGGATAGCATTTACCCAACTTGCAAATGAATGAGAAACGTTTAAGTGGTGCGCAGACAGCTGCTCAAGCCATCAGACCCCCGAGATCCATCACCCAAATCCACCATCATCCTAATGAGAGCCGGCACCATAAACAGGCTCGCCAAATGAAGCACTGCCTCCTCACCAACGGGGAAAACTGGCGAAGGCAGGATTTCAACCACTTTAACTCAAAGGGTGTAAGCAGCAGACGACTGCAAACAGAGACTGGTGAAGGTCCTCGAAGCACTCAGTGACTCAGCGCATCAGAGGGTGCTGGGAGTTTTGGGCAGATTTGGGAAGGGAGCGGGCTCTGGTTGATGACAGGATTGGGGCGGAACGATTAGAGCTGGTATCAGGAGGGGGAGGGGGGTGTGAAATTTTCATTGGGTGATGTTTTCAGAGGAGGGCAGATCATTGGGTGATGTTTTCAGAGGGGGCAGATCATTGGGTGATATTCTGAGAGGAAGGCAGATCGTTGGGTGATGTTTTAAGAGGGGGGTGGATCACTGGGTGATGTTTTGAGAGGGGGCGGATCATTGGTTGATATTTTGAGAGGGGGCGAATCATTGGGTGATGTTTTGAGAGGAAGGCGGATCATTGGGTGATGTTTTGAGAGGAAGGCGGATCATTGGGTGATATTTTGAGAGGGTGCGGATCATTGGGTGATGTTTTGAGAGGGTGCGGATAATTGGATGATGTTTTGAGAGGAAGGCGGATCATTTGGTGATATTTTGAGAGGGTGCGGATCATTGGGTGATGTTTTGAGAGGAGGGGCGGTTCACTGGGTGATGTTTTGAGAGGAAGGCAGATCATTGGGTGATGTTCTGAGAGGAAGGCGGATCATTGGGTGATGTTTTCAGGGAAAGGCAGATCATTGGGTGATGTTTTCAGGGAAAGGCAGATCATTGGGTGATGTTTTCAGAGGGGGCAGATCATTGGGTGATGTTTTGAGAGGGGATGGATCATTGGGTGAAGTTTTGAGAGGGGGGCGGATCATTGGGTGAAGTTTTGAGAGGGGGGCGGATCATTGGGTGATGTTTTCAGAGGAAGGCAGATCATTGGGTGATGTTTTCAGAGGAAGGCGGATCATTGGGTGATGTTTTGAGAGGAAGGCGGATCATTGGGTGATGTTCTGAGAGGAAGGTGGATCATTGGGTGATGTTTTGAGCGGGGGGGGGGCATTGGGTGATGTTCTGAGAGGAAGGCGGATCATTGGGTGAAGTTCTGAGAGGAAGGCGGACCATTGGGTGATGTTCTGACAGAAGGGGAAGATTACAGGGTGATGGTGGGTGGGAGAGGAGGGGGCTGGAGACGGGGCTTACGTGTGAACAGGACAGGAGCTCCTTCATGATGTAGCCGTCGTAGATCTGCCGGCTGCGGCAGAGCCTCTCCTCCTCAGAGTCCAGCTTCTCATACTCCTTAATCTGAAACAATCACAGCAGATTACAGCATAATCCGTGAAGCAATCATATGATCCTTAATCTCTGCCGCAAATACCTTAATCCGAAAGGCTGCTAAAACAGTTCCCGAACGCACGGACTTCGGTGTGGTACCTGCTCACGGGCCTGGATTACATTCAGGCAGACACGGAGAGGTGAAGGGGCAGAGCGAGGGCTCAAATGCGCTGGATTATGACCAGGCTGGTGACGCCCGTGAGAGAGAGCTCAGGGCAGATTTTACCATGGAGGAGACAGGCTCACATCATGAGCGGCAATCGCGTCCTTCACCGGTTAAAGGAGGAATGTAATCACATAAATTCAAGGAAACACAATCGAATGTACCCAACCTCAAAGTAACGGCATGTCTGACTAACAGAAAAGCTTCTAATAATGAGAACCGTTCCCCGTTGAGAACTGTTCCCGCATGCAGCACGACAGGGGTTGGAATAAAGTTTGTGGAGCGTATAGGTTGGCGGAATAAAGCCAATCTGATAGTCCTCGTCGATGGGCAAGAGAGCAGCGTTTGAGCGGACTGCAAGCAGAGACCGAGGTCCTGCTAGTTTTTACAGACAGGTTTAATCTGCCTTCGAAAAAATGTGAAAAGCCAGGTCGTGTACGATCGTCACGACCGGGACGGAAAGGCGGCCCCGAGGCGTAACTGCTCAGCAGTACGCAACCGTCTTCAACGCGCGGCGCGAACCGCGCCGAAAGAGGAGGAAGACATTAACCGCGGCGCGGAGATCATCTCCATTAGCAAACGCAGCGAGCGTTCGCGAGGGGGACGGCGGCTCGCCCGCGGCGTTCGGGCTCTCCAGATAATAACAGGCCGGAAGCCGTGAATAATCACTCCTCCCGAAATGTGGAAGAGAGAGAGAGAAGACAGAAGAAAGGCTGTGTGTGGCGGTGCAGCTGGAGCGTGGAGAGGGTCGTGTTTATGTGGAAATGGAGAACATCACGCAGTTTTGCGGGGGGGAATAAATACGCCGTGCTCCTACCCTGCATTGTCGTCCGTTAAGCGACGCTCGGGAACTGGAGCGCGTTTACAAACGGCCTCGTCGCGGCAAAAGTCCAACACATCTGCATTTGGGGATGAACTTATGAACTTCCTTGAGGTGAAATCCATGGGGTTTAGCTTAGCTTCCCACAATACATCGCCTCCATTCCGGGAGATACTGGTCAAAGCCCTGCTTATAATTGGTCATTTATAACGTCATTTTAAAATGTCGTAACGAAAGGCCCACGCATATTCCTGCATGTACATCCCACTTCATGCCTGTGCTACGCACTGAAGCATGAACTGAAGAGCCACCTCACAAGCCCCAGCTGAATCACGGCTGGAGTCCAAACCTCTCTGGGGTCAAACTGCATCTGCACAATCGCAGAGGGCCTCGAGGGCCAGGGGTCAGTTCTGCGAGGGCCACAGAGGACCTGGAGGGCCCGGGGTCAGGCTCCGAGGGCCACAGAGGACCTGGAGGGCCCGGGGTCAGGCTGCGAGGGCCACAGAGGACCTGGAGGCATGGACAGAGCCAAGGAGGAGCGGGCGGAAACTCTTACCTCTTCATAGAACTTGAGCTGGGGGACTGCCTCATCAATCTCATTCAGACAGAAATCCTTAAAGAGCAGGAACCCTAAGAGAGAGAGAGAGAGAGAGAAAGAGAGATATGGGTAAATGAACACGTTATCAAGCTTGCACGAGACGGAGGGGAGAGAAGCGCATCTCGATCAGCCCATTAACACATCACATGTCCGGACAAGCTTGAACTTCAGTAGGCCTTGTTCGCGCTGGTGGTCGCGCAGAAGCTTTTCAGATAGACGACTTTCCAGAGAATCAGACAGGAATTGCGGGCAGAAAGACAAAGGCTAATGGACGCAATAAAGGATGATAAGGAGGATGTCGGGCGCCGGCACAATCTCATCTGGGGAGACTCACTGTGGAGGAATTACCCTTAATAACGGCGCACTGTCACTTAATTCGGCTAATAGGCCCTCAGACAGCCCACGTCAGCGAAGCTGCACAATGAGCCAGCCGCCCAGCCGCGCGCTCAAGTGCTGCACACGCTCCAAATTGGCCACGGTCGGCGTACTGGCGCGTCTCAGACAATCACCCAAATACTCTTCATCAAGGAAAGCACAATAAACCGAATAACACAAAACAACCTGCCGAAAGGCGCTGACTCAGTAGCCGCGTACGCCGTTCGCTCTAGTTTCTTTGTTTTTGCTTTCGGTTCTAAACACCTGCGCAACAGTTACGTCTGTCAGAAATAAACATGGGGGTCAAGCGGGGGCCGCCTCCACAGCTCCGCGGGGCCCATGGCTCCTGAATGCGTAGGCCAGGCCCTCCGAAAGGGCCGTTATAACGGGGTCCCCACGGGAAGCGTGTCCCCGCAGGCCTGGCACACGCTCCTCGCCAGAGCAAGCTGATTACCGGCGTTAAAATAGGCCCTTAATTCACACTAATTGGATCACAGGAGAATAATCTCCCATGGATAAAAAAAAAAAAAAAAAAAAAAAAAACAGGAGGCAAAAACAGGAAAACAATCCCAATCCTTCCTGTGAGCTCAACCTCCTCGTGCCCTCCTGGTGAACCTCCACTATCCACCTCCAGTCAGCATCACCTGCACCTCCCAATAAGAAGGGGGATAAGTTAGCACAAACTCAGGGGCCACATACTCTCTCCTTTAGCACAAGCTCAGGGGCCACACTCTCTCCTTTAGCACAAGCTCAGGGGCTACACTCTCTCTCCTTTAGTACAAGCTCAGGGGCCACACTCTCTCCTTCAGCACAAGCTCAGGGGCCACACTCTCTCCTTTAGCACAAGCTCAGGGGCCACACTCTCTCCTTTAGCACAAGCTCAGGGGCCACACTCCCTCCTTTAGCACAAGCTCAGGGGCCACATACTCTCTCCTTTAGCACAAGCTCAGGGGCCACACACACACTGGGCCAGGGCCTACCTCACAGCTGATACAACGGAGCTGTGACTTGCCCAACAACCACACACGTTCAATGGGTGCGTGTGTACACGTGTGCGTGCATGCGCGAGAGAGCGCGAGAGAGCAAGAGAGAGCGAGAGCGAGAGCGAGAGCGAGAGAGAGAGAGAGAGACCACTCTGATATGCTCATGTTTACTCCAGCCTTTCGGTATCTTTTTTGCACTTCTCTTTCCTTTCCCCTTTTATCTCATCCCACCATCCTTTCTTGCCCTCTGCCTCTCTTCCTCTCTCCCTCCCTGTGTGGCACTTGACTGCTCGCGTTCCACGGCAACACTAACTTTGCCTGCAGAGCCACTTCAAGAATGCCCACCAACAAAAACTCTCGTGGTGACCCTGAATGGTGGGTATATGTGGGCACTGCGATGCCAGTCTGTTAGTGTCAGCCGCGTGAGAGATGTTGTGGTGACAGCGTTTCATCAGCGGATGGTGGGGGGGGGTTTACAGGGAGTACGTGGCCACAAAACACTTCTATGTTCTGGCTCCGTGCAGTTTCGGAAATACCTGCCATATAAAATGTGATTTGCGTTCAACAACCTCATATTTTAGTACCCCCTCCCCGGACAGAAACATTGTGTTCCATTTCACTTTGACTTACAGATTTGGCCTAATCAGATTTTATATTCTCCCTTGCACCTACAGCAAATGGTCTACCAACCAAAGTGTTTAATGTATCAAGTGTTAAAGGAAAAATAAAAAGAAAGATACATTATACCCTTTAAAATTGAAAGAAAATTCAGATTTTGCGAAACATTTAAGAATGTGCTGGCGACTACTTGTTTACTCAAGTAAACGGTTCCACCCCTATTCTGTATCCAAGTGTCGTTGTTTAAATTTGCCGAAATGTCAAATATGAGGCCCTTTGAAACTCTGGGGTCGGTCCAGGAATACAGGGCCAATAACCATGACTCATCATTATTGTGCAGTGAATTTTATTGTTCTCTGAAATATTGAGGAATGATGGAAAAACAAAAAGGCTGCACACAAAAAACAGGCGAAAATGACAAAACGTGAGCGAGTGAGTGAGCCTTTCCACCAGCAGATCTGTCCAAGAACAGAACAGGGAATTACTGGGAGGAGATGAGCACTAATGAGAAAAATAATAGGATGGTGAGGAGGATGCTAGAACAACGTGAACGCATCGGAACAGCCAGCCAGGAGATGCGTTACCTTAAAGCAGAGCAAACTGCAGCTCAAAGCCACCCTAGCCTGTCATCCTACAGCTTCCTGCCTAAGGGAGGCGCTGTGTTTACAGACCAGCACCGGGGCCAATGAGGGCCAGGCCTCGTCTCTAGCAGGACCACCCAATTCAGCAAGTTAGGGGTGAAACGGCACGCTCGTTTTTTATTTTGTTCCTTTTCCTGCCTCAATGAAGACGATCGGACAGTTCCCCCCCCCCGCCCCCAGTCAGAATCCATCGGTGGTTCAGGCTGCTGGCCGAGTTCACGGGCAGGTATTGCGAACCTCACTGGATTTACGGAGCGAAGGTCCGGGATCGGCCGCTGTGGGAGTCAGGGGCAGTTTGCCTTGGCCTGCAGTCAGAGGCTTGTGCGAAAGGCATTGGAGAGGTCTTTAAAGAGAGCGGCCTCGTGGGGCTGAAGGAGATGCTTCTTCGGAACAAAGGGTCATAAATGGAGGTCTCCCAGCGCAGTGGGCTGAACTCTTCGGTGAGGAAGTTTCCAGTTTTGGGCCCGGCGTGGTGGAAATTCCACCGTGGAGAACAGCAGCCGGAGTGACACCATCGCTCGTAAAACAGCGGCCGCATCGCCCCTCGGGCCGGGCCCAATGAGAGCAAGATGCGCTGCGTTCTGCAGCCAATCGCATCCCGCCTCTGACCATCTGGAACGGGAGCGCTGCCCCAAGGCACCCGCGGGTCAGTCTAAACCACCAGGGTACGCTACGCACGCGGGCAGGCAGGCAGGCATGCTAACGAGGTGAGGAAAGTCATCCAAGCGCTTTAAGATTCAAGCACTGTTTAAAAAATACAAAATAAACTGTATGACTCATGAAAAGAATGAAATGACAAAATAGGTCTCCAGAGCAGAGTACGTCTCTCTTTTTTTTCCCCTCGCTAATGTAGGCCGGTTTCAAATTTAATGTCCTTTTAACATTACTTTTTCACAGACAAATGTAGTAAATGTGCTCTTTTTCATTGCCACACTTTCGGGGTCAGAAGAGCCGTTTGAAACCTAAAACGCATAAATGATGCACTGAGAAAGTGGAAATCCCTCAGGAGAATAAGCACATTAGTCTTCTACATTTCCACAGTGATCAGACCCATTCAAATCCCATCCATGACCCCATACATTTGCCCTCCGGCATCAGCAGTCCGCCCTGCGCACCTGCCTCTCGGTCTGTGTGTGCATCGATGCCATGTGATCACCCGCATATGTTCTGCATGTTGTATTAGCAGCCATAACTGTGTGTTTGCGTGTTAAGAGTTACACAGCAAAATACTGCCTCACAAAGCCTGCTGTCTCCACACTCAATTTCCCTCCAGCCTGCTATCAGTGCGGAAGTGAGCAGCCAATACAAAAATTGCGGTCCAGGACACACACTCATGAGCACGCACACACACACACACACACAGACACACACTAACCGCCCACGCAGTGACACACACACACACACACACACACACACACACACACACAGGGAAGCAGGAACAAACACGCTATGTTAAGCCACACTCAACGGGCTGTCAGAAGTAACCGTGTTTCAGTACAGACTCTGCACTTCCTCCGCTCCAGCACATTTGGGTAAAGGCCGCGGGCGTGCACGTGGACACACAAGCGCACACGCAAATGGATTCCACCGACTCCGCAAACAGTGTCCAGTTTATTTTAGGTCCAATTACCAGCACCTCACCCTCCTCTCTACCCCCCCCCCCCCTCGCCCCTCCGAGGGAGATTCACCCTGTTCTAGTCTCTCCATGTATGCACAGCGTGTTTAACCAAAGACACAACACACACGTGCATCTGCTGCACTTTCACACTGACCAACTTGGGACAACCAACAGCAAACAAAGCGAGCTCCGGTGAGGTGTTGACAGGTGTGTACGCTTAACCGAAGATACAGACGCAAACACACATCCCCACACGTACACACACACACACACACAACCTGAAAAACAGAATGGTCACATGCTAAACCAGACAGTGTAAGAAGCGCTGACAGGTGCCGCTTCAACGCGGAACGGAGCACTCCCACTCCGACTCCGTGTCCTGCTCTTCATGCATGCCGGGCCCTGTGTCGATCCCTGTCCTTGGAAGCGCATTAATATTGGATTAGCTATCGAGTCTTTTTGAGATAAAGGCTGCGTCTTCGTGCAGCCATGTTAAGAATTAACATGAGCCGCATGCTGTCCCTTCAGCCCGATGCCAAAAGATTTTAGGCGCACCATATCAGCGGAGATTTATTACTGTAACACAGGTGCAGCTTGTAAACTTCCCATAATGACGACCGACGCAGAAAAACCTTCTCCTTATCAGCGAAGATTGATCGCTCGTTAAATCCCGAAACGCATTAACCAGCCAGGAGGTTCGCAGACCCCGTTTGATCTGGGCCTGCCCTCCGTGTTGACATTGGAGATAGGAGCTCCGGCAGGCCGGGAGCGTGGAGGAGTTCCAGTGAAATAAGCGGAGACGTTGTGTGTTTACTCTGGCTGTGTAACTTCCTTTTAGACGCTTTATTTACTCCGCCGCGGCCCACTGAGTCCAAACACTGAAAGGTGAAAAGGTGTCTGAAGGAATTATAATACACTTTCAGAGCAGGGAAACGGCACACATGGTTAAGCGCTGAGCAGCAACTTAATTGGGGGGGTTCATGTATACAGGGCTGAACACACTGGTATTCAAAAGCATTTTTTTTGTATTATTATTGAGTTTCTACCATATATTTTTAGTATTTTAAAGCTAGACATATCAAACTCATGCATAAAAATGTCTATTCATTAATGTGTCATAATTGGCTAAATATATCTGCGTGGCTAGTAGCCACATAATCTAACTGAAATCTAAAAAATTATTTAAAAGGACGCAGACTAGACCGTAGGACACCCAAACTTGATGATGCAATTTACACAAAAGGGCCAGAGTGCTCGTTGTTTGGTTGAGTGTGTGTGTGAGTGTGTGTGTGTGTGTGTGTGGGTGTGGGTGTGGGTGTGGGTGTGGGTGTGGGTGTGGGTGTGTGTGTGTGTGTGTGTGTGTGAGTGTGTGCATAGGTAAAAAAGAAAAAGAAAAAAAAGAATCAAATACATTCGCACTCTTGAGTAAAACTGAGGACAATTTCCCCTTTCAAATCCACTGTCATGGCTTCATAGTGCCAGTCACAAAAT
Organism: Conger conger; assembly: GCF_963514075.1. Classification (NCBI taxonomy): domain Eukaryota; kingdom Metazoa; phylum Chordata; class Actinopteri; order Anguilliformes; family Congridae; genus Conger; species Conger conger. The sequence goes on from NC_083771.1 coordinate 31,368,503, forward strand.
TGTTTTTTTTTTTTTTTTTTAAAGCAAGGCTTGTTAACACCCAGTGAAAGCTGTTAAAACCACAAAGCAGCAGTAATCACCACTACCTGTCAACAGCTAAAAGCAGACATCTCGCACAAGACTTTCAGCAGCTTCAAGCGCCGGCACAGCACCGCAGGTTCATTGTGTTTCCGGGTTGGAGGAGCTAATTCAGCACAAACGTATACATCAAACAACACAAATAACATTCAAATGCCACAGCTTCCATTTGGCTTGGAAAAGGTTTAAAGCGCTTATATTCTCAGGAGTCTCCGCGGGAAAACTATCAGTGTTGATTTAGCCAATATCTAACCTTTTGCAGTATGGGAATGTGTAATTATATATGGACAAAGTCTGTGAAAGTAGAACGGAAAGGTAAAACTATGGGCGGATGTGATATCCAATCTGGTTAAATGGACATCAATCGGAGCCTCAGAAACAGGACACACAACGTTGAAACGAAGTAGCCAGGGATATGGAGCAAAGTACATGCACTCAAATCCAGGTTAAACTCTTCACCCGAATCAATTCCTTGAATTCAATTCCAAACCAGTGGGAATCACATTAAATCCTAAATTACCAACTACTGAGGACATTGTTTTTGCCAACCAGCCTGTGTGTGTGTGTGTCCTTGTGTTTTGAGTAGCACAGTATTTGCCATTTGCTGCGAAATTGCAAATCGCAGACCTTCGCCTTTCTCAGATTTTCTCCGGAAGAATCACGCTGAAATGAAGGTCTCCGGTTTCCATGACAACCTCTTTTGGGAAATGCAATATTTAATGAGACAAGTGCAATCGCAGCAATAAAAGGTAATCACGCTCCCCTGGAAAAAAGTTACAGATATCTTTAAATGGGTTTTTTTTAATGCCTATTCAGGTCATTTAGTAAATGGACGGATACACTGAAGGGCTATACTTATGTTTGTCTCTCAGAGTTGAGCGTAAATAATAAAACCCACTCGTGGCAGAGCTCGGGATAATTTGTGTTTATGACAACAGCCCCCCTCCCCCGCCCCCAATCCAGCCCAAACCCAAGGATAAACAAAGCAAGCTAAGAGCCTAAACGCAGGGAATTCACACAACAGCAGCCCCTACCACCCCCACCCACGACCAGCACCCAAACTGAGCACACTTCTGTGGTAAACACCAACCACACCTTTGTTTACCCAAGCCAAGGCCAAGAGAGGAATAAGCAAGATGAAGTTAGTCGTTCTTCATTCCAATCTGCTTTATTTTAAGCTTGCTTGCGAATATCATAATATCATATCATACAGATGAGATGTTTACATTTGGCGACGTGACGTGCTGGGTGTTTTTTAGTGGCCAAGCAGGTGACAACAGTTCAGTTAAATCCCACAGCAAGGCAGTTACTAATAATATAACGGCAAATAACGGAAGAAAAAGCCCATCAGCTACAAAAAGACTGTACTGGTGGTCGTGCAGACAGCGAAAATGAAAGAAAATCAGAGTGGAGCTCCAGATCGAGGATGGCACCTGCTTATTTCAGGTAGCGCGATGCTGTCTGCAGGAAAGAGCCGTTTATGCGGGAAGCCGTTTCCTCAGCGTTTCTCCCGCGTCTCGATACGGTTTCCTTTCCTTTTCACCACCGCAAAAAAATAACTGATACAAAAGAGAGATTTATTTTTTGGCAGTGTTCGTTGGCAGACTTTGAGAGCAGAAATGCCTTAACGTCTCATTTCTGGTTTGGGCCCCGTGTGTGTCGGTGGAGACTCTGAAGGCTCCCTGAAAGCACTCCGGCTGCTGTTTTCACCAGCACACGCGCACACGCACAGTGGGGACCCGCACACGCACACGCACACGCACACGCACACGCAGTGGGGACCATGAGCTCACGTGCACACGCACACGCAGTGGGGACCTCACGCACACGTGCGCGCGCACACACACACACACACACACACACACACACGCGCAGTGGGGACCGCAAGCTCACACACACGCGCACACACACGCGCACACACACGCGCACACACACGCGCACACACACGCGCGCACACACGCGCGCACACACGCGCGCACACACACGCGCACAGTGGACCGTGAGCTCACACGCGCACGCACACGCACACGCACACGCACACGCACACGCACACGCACACGCACACGCACAGTGGGGACCGTGAGCTCTCGTGCTCGCGCGCACACTCACACGCGGGCGGGCGCACGCCCAGTCTGGGAAACAAACGGCACAATGGAGGACAGAGTTTATAAACACAGCTGGGCCTACAGCCAGGAGCTGGAACCAGTGTGAGGGAGGGACAGAGAGGGGCAGAGACAGAGGGAGAGAGAGGGAGAGATACACAGGGGGAGAGAGAGAGGGGAGGAGAGAGAGAGGGGAAGAGAGAGAGAGGGGAAGAGAGAGAGAGGGGAAGAGAGCAAAACAAGAGCAGGGGCGAGACAGAAATAGAGTGTATGTGAGAAAGCGAGAGACCGCGGCATGATGGGAAATGAAGAGGGTCGGACGCAGACCACTCGATAGCGTCGCCGTTTCCAACTGAATTAGCGAATTAGCGGAGAATTCCGGGCCCCGAGCTCCCTCCAACGCAGGGGATGCCGGGGCTCTGCTTGGAGCCGGCCCAAAGGGCCCTTCCACGCCACACCCTAAACGACACCCAAAGGTTACCGTGCGCTGAGCGGGCTCAGTGTTTACGCAAATCGTTCTGGTCCACTCGGAGGCAAAGTGGGAGAGATGGAGGGAGGGAGGGAGGGAGGGAGGGAGGGAGGGTGAGAGACGGAGTGAGTGGGGCAGAAATAATGACGCTGACGGGCCAATTAATCTCCTCAATCCCACAGCAATTAAGGGAGCCTGGTGGGGCCGAAGGCTGTCAATTAAGGCTGTACTCAGACACACACGCACGCACACTGCTGCGCACGCACTCGCGGCGATGACCGCGGCCGGTCAACAGGGCGGCGATACGGTCGACACGGCGGCGATAAGGTCAACAGGGCGGCGGTACGGTCAACAGGGCGGCGGTACGGTCGACAGGGCGGCGATACGGTCGACAGGGCGGCGATACGGTCGACAGGGCGGCGATACGGTCGACAGGGCGGCGATACGGTCGACAGGGCGGCGATACGGTCGACAGGGCGGCGATACGGTCAACACGGCGGCGATACGGTCAACAGGGCGGCGATACGGTCAACAGGGCGGCGATACGGTCAACACGGCGGTGATACGGTCAACAGGGCGGCGGTACGGTCAACACGGCGGTGATACGGTCAACACGACCGGCGACGAACCCGCCGGGGGGCTGTGCGGAAAGCTGCCCGTACCGCTGGCTCCAGGGACACAAAAACAGCAGCAGCAGCAGCAGCAGCACAACAAGGCCGGAGGCGCTCCGCACATTTTCCTGCCCCCGAGAGGGTTTCGATGTTACGCAAGGCTTCCCTTCCCCTTCGTGGAACTCTCTCATGACCGCGTGTGACCGTGAGCAGCGGTCGCCCCGTGGGCGGACCCCGGGAGGCGCAGACGGGGCGTGGCCACCGGGGGGCCCCTCCGCGCTCCGTGTCCTGCTTTTACGGATCGGATCTGACCGGCCGGAAACGTTTTTTAATCCGCCGCGGCGCACTGGAGTCAGGAACGATGGTAACGTTGCGGTCGCGCGCGGCTGAGAGCAACCGGGCCTTTCCCCGTTTCGTTTCGTTTCCTTAAACGACGCCAACGACCCTGTGTGCCGCAGGCCTTCCGTCCGATAACGCTAACCCGCCAAATACACTGAGGCAGCGATCAGTAACGGCGTTTAAATAAGGCTATCAGCAACCGCGTTTAAATAAGTAAGTAAATAAAAACGCGAGGATTTCTCTCTCTGAACTGAAAGACGGTGCAAATGCCTTTCAAGCGCTGAGCTTGTCTGAGCACATGCAAACAGCCCACGTGACACATTAACAGCGTGTTGTATGGGGAGAAGAACGGCAATGCCAAAATGGCAGAACGGTTTTGTTTTTTTCCTTTTTTCTTTGACGTATCGATGCAAACATCTGATGTCCAACTTCAACCGGGGCCCCTTTCCTCACGTTTTCATCACATTTTATTCCCATTGTAATTTATTTCATTTTCCCAGCTGCAAAGGACACATGGGATTTCTGCAGTTCCTATGGCAACCGCAGTTGCTAAGCAACACAAAACTCCCCAACATCCATTCCAGAACTCTGACAGATGGAGAGAGAGGGAGAGGGAGACGTGAATGAGAGGGAGGGAGGGGTGGTCGGAAAACAAGGAAAGGGGTGCAAAAAAAGGGAGGGATAGAGAAAGAGAGAGGGAAAGTGTGAGGGTGTGAGAGAGAGAGAGAGAGAGAGAGACGGTGAAGGGGTATATGCCTCGTCTCATTCTTTTCCTGCATCTTCATTCTCTCTCCATCAGAATTCCCTCACTCCCTCCATCTCCATCACTGTGATTAAAGCAAAGCCACATTAGTAATTACTCTGTCAGAATAGATCCTGACTCCTGAATGTCAGATAACTAGCCAAGAGAAACAAGAGAAGACAATCTCACTGTGTACAAGTGTGTGCGCGTGGGAGTATGTGTGTGTGTTTGAGTGTGTGCGAGTGCACGCATGTGCGCGTGCGTGCGTGTGCATGTGCACGTGGGAGTCCGTTGACAACTTGATTGCTCTGCTTGCCTTGTCTATAACAGAGGGGGTAGCTAAGCACAGTGACAGAGAGAGAAAGAACCCACTGAAGACGTGAGAGAGAGGGGGAGAGGGAGAGAGGGAGAGGAAGAGAGAGAGGGAGAGGGAGAGAGGGAGGGAGAGAGGGAACGCTGGAGAGGTGTGATGGAGGTGTGCTTCTGACTGTGTAAGGGATACAATGACAGCGAGTGGAGGAGGGCAGGAGGAGGGCAGGAGGAGGGCCGTGACGGGGTGGACTCTCCGCTCTGAGGCTCTCCTGCGGACGGGGACGAGACCCGCCATCTGTCCGTCTGAGACCCAGCCCAAGAGCCCTACCCTCAGCTCGGCCCGCTAACCCACCCGCTGCCCCCCTCCCAAAGCCCTGCAGGGCCAGGGCAGGCTCTGAGCAGCTCTCCCCAACGCACACGCACACAATACTCTTCATCTTCAGGGGCTGAAAACACGTCGCTGTGGTCTACCCCTCTGGAGGCGGCGCTACGTCTGAACACGAGGGAGAGAGTGACACCACGCCGCTCACCCGGGACCGCCCCGTTTGGCCATTGCCACGGCAACCGTGTGGATTTGCATAAGTGACAGCTAGTGGAAGTGTGAGGTTGAGAAACGGCGACGCTCACGGGGGGGGGGGGGGGGGGTCTGTTCCTGACCACCCACGCCGTCGGGTGCGTGTGTGTGTGTGTGTGCGAGCGTGCGCGTGTGTGTGTGTGTGCGCGTGTGAGTGTGCGCGTGTGCGTGTGTGTGAGTGTGTGTGTGCGCGAGTGCGTGCCATCGACTGAGAAAGGCCTTTAGTCTTCAGGAAAAGTAGTAATCTTAGTCAAACACGATTGCTGCCGAAATTAGATGCATTACTGATTTCAAATAACTCGACATGTTAACTCTAGTCAAAGTACACAGGGACCTCTGGATTGCCAATCAGATAAGAATTTTCTTTCCAGATTATCTGAAATACAGCAAATACGTCAAACCTGCGGTTAATATTTGGCTAACCTGTCACATCTGCACCGGCTTAGCTGTGCAGCTTGCAGGGACGGGTCGCCGCCTTAATGAAGATTGGCACGCATTTTTGAAACTCAATAAACACAAGCAAATATGTAGCACTAGCACCTTAAGAGGCATTGGCTAACCCGTGTCAGGGGTGGGCGGGCGTTTCTGCTCAGACCACAACGGGTGACGGAAAATAACGCTCCCTAATTTAGCCGTGCGTACGCGCGTGAGAACCGACACCGCACTGCGACATGTGGCAGCTAGCTTCTGCACGAAAACTGTTGATCAGCTAAAGAGCGCGGACAGAGACTGGCCCGTTAGCCAAGCCGCAATGGAAGCGTGCCGTAGACCGCATGGTATGGTATGGCCCAGAAAAAAATAAAAATAACATTTGCCCAGCACCTGAGTGCAACCGCCCAAATCGGTCACTGAGCCCACCGCAACTATGCAGGTAGTTGCTCTGTGTGTGTGTGTGTGTGTGTGTGTGTGTGTGTGTGTGTGTACGTGAGGGGCAGGGGGACCTGGTTTTGTTGTCCGTTACATGAATATGTTGCAGGTTAGTGTGATGCGGTGAGGTTCTGCCGTGGCTGTTGGTAAGACTGAAGGAGATTATTCGGCGGCGCTTCCCTGGTGTCTCGGAACAGCTTTACGGTGTTTGTGTTTTTTATGGTTTCATTAAGCAGCGTGAGAGCATTGTTCCACCGGGGGGGTGCAATGCGATTCACTCAGGCGGTGATTAAAATGCTAAAATACTGCACACATCAGACCTACGAGCGTGTGTGTGTGTGTGTGTGTGTGCGAGAGGGTGTCAGAACATTTGTGTTCGCGTGCATGTTTGGACGGCGTAGGTTTGAGTGCGTGTGCGTGTGTGTGTGTGTGTGTGTGTGTGCGTGCATACAAGCTTCTAGTGCAGACTGCACTTGAGGAAGAGAGAGAGATCTATAGAGAGAGAGAGTCACCCCTAGAGGGGGAGCCATGTTTTATTAGCCGCTCAAATCTTGACACTAGTTACTTCCCCTTCCCACCCCCACCCCTCCCAAACTGAGGCGGGAGCCTGACGTCAGCGGCAGGGAGAGGAGCAGTGGAGACTGCACTGCAGCATGGAGGGAGGACTGGGGAGGACTGGGGAGGACTGGGGAGGACTGGGGAGGACTGGGGAGGACTGGGGAGGACTGGGGAGGACTGGGGAGGAACAGACGCCAAGAGAGCAGGCCATCTGTGTGCCTGGAGCAGGAGCAGGAGCAGCAGAGCTCAACACCAGCAGCACACACACCACCAAAACACACACCACACACACCCCCAAAACACACACCACACACACCACCAAAACACACACCACACACACCCCCAAAACACACACCACACACACCACCAAAACACACACCACCAAAACACATACCACACACACCCCCAAAACACACACCACACACACCCCCAAAACACACACCACACACACCACCAAAACACACACCACCAAAACACACACCACCAAAACACACACCACACACACACCACCAAAACACACACCACACACACACCACCAAAACACACACCACACACACACCACCAAAACACACACCACACACACACCACCAAAACACACACCACACACACACCACCAAAACACACACCACCAAAACACACACCACACACACACCACCAAAACACACACCACACACACACCACCAAAACACACACCACCAAAACACACACCACCAAAACACACACCACCAAAACACACACCACCAAAACACACACCACGCACAGCCAAAACACACACCACACCATCAAAACACACACACCACTGCAGAGTTAAACCAGAGGGAGGGAGGGAGGGAGGGAGAATGACAGATAGCGAGTTTCAGGCTACTATAAATCCCAGCCCTCTCGACAGTGACAGAGAAAAGAGAGTTGAGAGAGAAAGAGTGAGAAGGAGATGGGAGGGGGGAGAGAGAGTGTGTGAGAGAGAGAGAGAGAGAGAGAATTCCAGGCAGCCCTGTGTTGTGTGGGTAATTCATTAATCTGAGAGTGTATTTATGTACAGCCCGCGTGAAAAAGGGAGAATAGCAGAGTGATGGGATGACAGGTCGATTGATGGATGAAATCTACACTGTCAGCTCCCACCCCTACCCCAACCCCCACCCCTACCCCTACCACCCGGGCCCCGCTCCCTCCCATCCAGCTGGATCCTCCCCGGGCGCCGGGAGACGCCAGCCAGCGCAGCGAGGCGGAAGTGCGTTAAGGGGCGGGGACGGAAAGCCATCGGCCAAATGACACCCATGGACAGCTGGACGAACCCCGCGCGGGGCTGCGCTCAGTCAGAGGCCAGCGGCCCCGAGTCTGGTGTCCTGAGCGACAGCACGGGGGGCTGGATGTAACACCGGCCCCGTGGGGAGGAAGACGCAGGAGGCGCTTCTCCTTTCCTTTGAAAACGTAAAAAAATCTCGGGCTCCTCGCGTCGGCCGGAAAACGCGACGCGGGCGGGTCGGGACGTTTCCGCGGCCGGAGCGCGGAGAACAATCGCACAAACACGCCCCTTCAGAAAAAACACCGTGACATTTTCAAATCGCCATCGTGATGAAAACCTGATAAACCGCGTCGATCAAAATGGAGACGTAGCAAGAGCTACAATACAGTGAGCGAACGATCCTCTGCGCATCTTACCAAACTTATGTTCAGGTCTCTTAAGTTTTGAGCCTGTTTATAGGTACTGTGTGCTAAAGCTGTCCCCGGATGACAGATTAACCTGCGGCTAGACCTCCATAACCTTTCCTTTTCCATCTTTCCCTCCATAAACCCCGAGAGGGAGTTTGTGCAGCGATGAGGAAATGTCTTTTCTTCTTCTCACATAAGTATGACTTACGGTTTCATTTCTGCAAACGTAATAAGCTGCTCAAACAATCAGCAGCACCATATCTGTGGTAGCAAACTGCTGCCAATGGAGAGTTGGGGGAGACTATTTCTTTATTTTACTGAAATACTATTTTAGAACCTGCAGACCGGGGACAAATACGTAATTGTCCTGGATTGATACTTTTCTGTGCTCGATTGATCTTGCCTGGTGCAACTGAGCCAACCAGGACCAGGAACTGAGGACCATCTCTTTTGAGAGTATGTCATAGGTTCCAATACAGCAGACCAGCGCAGGTAAAGTGGAGAAAAATTATTTGAAACCAAAACAATTACGTAGTTGACCTAGGTCTGATTCATTACTGTCGGAAAGTGGGCCTTTGGTAAGAACATCTGATTAATGAATATAATGCAAGGAAATTGGCTACATGATGTTCAAATAATCCTGAGCATTAGGACGTTAGGGGACCTCTTCTTGGCAGTCAGGGAAAATTCTCTCTCTCAAATATGGGTCACGGGTACCTCAGAAATCTCCGCGAGAGCGCTGTGATTTGTGACAGCCTCTGTGTTCGCTGGCACAGGGAGCAGGGCTGAATGCTGCCATCCACACAGCGTACTGTGCGAGAAAGCTGTGCATTAACAACGCATGGAGCCCTTCCCCGAGACCCTGCAGTCACACAGAGGGCCAACGTCCCGAAATCCGGGGGTGTTCCATCCTACCCCTTCTCTGAGACCCTGCAGTCACACAGAGGGCCAACGTCCCGAAATCCAGGGGTGTTCCATCCTACCCCTGCTCCGAGACCCTGCAGTCACACAGAGGGCCAACGTCCCGAAATCCAGGGGTGTTCCATCCTACCCCTTCTCCGAGACCCTGCAGTCACACAGAGGGCCAACGTCCCGAAATCCAGGGGTGTTCCATCCTACCCCTTCTCCGAGACCCTGCAGTCACACAGAGGGCCAACGTCCCGAAATCCAGGGGTGTTCCATCCTACCCCTGCTCCGAGACCCTGCAGTCACACAGAGGCCCGACAACCCAGAATACCCCAAAAGGGCCGGTGCGGACACAGCCCAGCACTGCCACAAGGGAGCCAACCAACTAGCTAATCATGGTCTTCCTTGCGAAGTAGAACGTAGAATCACGTGTCTTAGGGTTGGGTTAAAACAGTAAATTGTACACACACCACCACATGTTGGGTTGGGTTAAAACAGTGACCTGCACACGCACCAGGTCCTTTCTAATGAGAATGATCAGGCACGTCTCATTGCAGACAGATTCAGTCAGAAACTGTGGGAGAAGAATGTGGTGGTTCTCTTCCTGCAGCTGATGTGAAAAAAAAAAAAAGGTCCACGTCCAAATTTATTTCTGGACCTATTTTTATTTTTTCAATTTCTTTTCAATGACATGCATTCCTTTAACTGGATGCCTACAACTCCGCTTCCTGTGTTTGTGGAGAGTTATTTTGATTGGCTGCTGCGCACGGGCACCAAAAGAACGGAGGGACGGGTTTTGATGTTTATATCTTTTTCGAAAGGAATGTGGGAATCCCACTGCTTTTCAGCTTTCCACATAAAAAGGCAGAGAGCTCACATACAGAGAATTGATGCAAATTTTTTTTGTTGCATTTCTTTCTGCATGTTAACAAAAGACCTGATTTATTTTCAGATATGAACAACATGGGGAAAAACACACCTGTGGTTTTAAGCGGTGTTGAAATCAGTTTTGGATTGTAAGGAGTCTGAGAAGGCCCTCAGTCGCAACACAAATGTGTTTGTGTGTAACTGAGACTGAAAGACAGCGAGGCGTTTTGACTTTCACCCGCTACATGCAAAACCAGTCTATTTGGCATTCAAATGTGGTTTGAAATGGTCACGGGTACTCAAGCTGGTACGCATTCTGGCTCTGCAACAAGCACACGTGCATATACGCACACGCACACACACATAGGTTTAAGTTGTGGGGAATCCCGTATCTGAAGTGGATGTTAGTGGCACTGCTGAACAAGAAAAGCCAAACGGTATCAAAGGATGTTTTCTCATTGGTGTTTAAAGTCTGAGGATCAAAAGGCCAGCGACAGAAAACAGAATGACTCATCCCAGCTCCGGGCCCTTGATATTTCACAAGGGCCCCTAAAGGACCGTGGGGGCCACCTTTCTTCCAGGGCCTAATTTCTCCATGTGAAGAGGCTCATAAAAACACAGGCGGCTGGGGCATTGCAGGTGTGAGGCAGCTGCTAACTGATGGGGGCCCAGGGGAGGAGAAAGGTGCACTGAGTGTGGAGCTGAGAGAGAGAGAGAGAGAGAGAGAGAGAGAGAGAGAGAGAGAGAGAGAGAGAGAGAGAGAGAGAGAGAGAGAGAGAGAGAGAGAGAGAGAGAGAGAGAGAGAGAGAGAGAGAGAGAGAGAGAGAGAGAGAGAGAGAGAGAGAGAGAGAGCACAGGAGGCCCAGATGATCGGGGTTTCAGTCACACACACCCCAAGCCCTCCGACCCCACCTAGAGGTACTGTCATCAGGGGTGTGGCCGCAAGTCTGGGATGACTGGGGTATCACTGCATCCCACAAAACATCGCTGCTAGTGCGTGACATTCTTTTTCATGTTTATTATTATTACTATTACTATTATTATTATTATTATTATTATTATTATTATTACCACCAAGAGTTTCTCTCATTGACATTAAGATCTGTTTTACGAGGGTAGTGGCAGCAAGAGTCTCTGGCTTCCGTTCACATGCATTACTGTGGGACCCGCAGGGAAGCAAGTGCAGTGTTGAATAATTTGGGTGTTTCAGTTGCCGAATTACTGTACGTCCACATCATTTCAGGAGTCACGAATGTGCTGCACAGCTCCTTCAGAAAGTGTGCGCTGTCATTTGGTAGAGTTTGGGAGGGGCCTGCGTTTCTCGGAACGCCCCTCTAGCCCCTAACCTCGGCCCATGGCCTCTCATTTAGAACCGCAATCCTGATGATACAACACTACGGTGTTTTTGCGACCACTTTTCCCTTTCAGCTCAGAGTCAGAACGAGCTTGCGGCCGGACATCAGCCGCCCATTTTAGGGTCGCAACCCGCATCTCAGCAGCGGGCTGAACGAAAAGCACTTACACGCGCGGCGGAAACGTCGTGCGTTCCGGGCCCCGCTGCTTGCAGCCCGTAAAGAGGCTTTTTGGCCGTCGATACGCTCACGCAGTTTGTCACCACCTGCCCCGAGCGTCCCCAATCTGGAGCCCGTGTCTCCCCCGATGAGATTTCTCGGAAACGGGGGGCGCGGAGGAATCGGCGGCCCTTCTCCCGGGGGGGCAGCTTCTTAAAACTTCCGACCCTGCGCGGCACTCCGGGGTCCTTCGTTGGATTTAACCGTCTGTGGAGCCGGGGGTTAGCGCCGCGCTAGCGACCGGGATGCTAATTTTAGCAGAGCCAGCACGGAGGCGAATTACAGCAGCCTCGTCTCATTTGGGACAAGGACCTAGAAGTAAGTAAAATGATCTAAGCCCGGGAGACCTGTTTTCCTTTCCCATCATGCACCGGCTGTAGTGATTAAGGATCTTCTGAGAATGCCACGGGAGCTTCAGAAAGGGGAACGTGCGGTATGACTCAGCGCAAATGAAGGAAATAAACCTGACGCTCGGTTTCTAGTGCATTTTTGTTTTTTCTTTCTTAGAAACCAGAGCACCAGGCACAGGCAGAATGCAAATGTAGACGGTTTCTTTCTGGTCAGGCGACCGAGCCAAGGACAATTAAAACCCTTTTCTCCAAAGCGGGGTTGCGCACGAGATGGAGTGGTTTTCAATCACCTCCTTTGGTTGAGACGGAGCGCAGTTAATTGCGGAAGCTCGTCGAGCCATAGCAGACCCCGTGCCCTCGTACAACGGAGTGAGGTCAGGACATGCGAGCCTTGCCGTTTCCTTGATCTAGAACAGTGTTTCTCGGCTCCAGTTCCCGGGACCCACTTGCCAGAAAGTTTTTGTTGTAACCGGCAACTCGCACACCTGAACGAACTAATCAAGGGCATTTTTAGCGGCTTGGTTCAGTCATTAAATCAGGCGTGCGAAGTTCCCGGTTACAACAAAAAAACCTTCTGGGCAAGTGCGTCCCGAGGACTGGAGTTGAGAAACACTGATCCAGAACAGAATGCTACTGCGGTTCGTGCTTTTGCTGTCCGAAGATAAACAATCGATTAAAGTCCTTAGCGGCTGCCACAATGATTTTCCTCAGAGCATTAGCGACAGCAGAAGCAGCGCTCCTGGAGCCCGTGACACACGGTGACGGCGGTCTGGGCACCGGGAACACGGGCTGTCCCGCGCCCCCCGCCGGCCCCGCCCCGCAACGCTACAGGGTTATTCCAGGATCGTCTGACGACGACAAAGGAAGGGAAGTCTCGTCGGACGAGGCGAAGCGGTGTCGATTTCACGCCTGGTGAGCTCTGCGTCTCAACCGGGCCTCTGGAACCCACGTGGCGTGATTTGTATAAATCACACCAGGGTCGGGCTGCCCCAGAATCTGAGTGTGCGTAACGACCGGGGTTCGTGTGCCGGAACTTTCTACGCTCCTCCCGGAGATCGGCTCCAGGCAGCAGCCGGACGCTTTAACCCAAAACCACTCAATCCTCCAATCAAGGGAGCGAAACGAATAAAGAAAAAACTAAAAGATGGCCGGGTTGTGAATGGGACTGGGTATGTTCTCAGTCCGAGGGCGTTTGGTCCGCTCGGTGGAACAGAGGGGAGGGGCACAGGGGACTCACCGATCTTCTGGTTGAAGATTTTGTCGAACGTCAGCTCGTCTCTCTCCTCCAGGTACTTCTGCATCACGCTCCGAATGCTAAGCGAGAGGGAGAAAGACAACAAGCTTAGTTATAAAACGTCATTCTACTGTGGCCAGTCAAACACTTCCTACACAACACACATACTACACACAAAAACAAATACAGTGCACACTGCAAACATTAAACACACACACCTATTCTGCTTTTTATCTGAACCATTAACCCTCAATCAATGAACCATTATCATTGCCCGTGGCTACAGGGACGTGAAACCACACGGCAGAGTACAGCAGCACTTCATCAGCTGGAAACTGCCCGATCTGGCAGTTCTCCAAACTCATCCACCAGCTCCACCTCCACCTTCTCTTCTCGGTCCTGCTCTTCCACCCAGCCCTCCTCCGTCACCTGCTCCCTCCCTCCCTCCCTCCCCACCTGGATTCCCGTGTGGCGGGACGCCCCAGAAGGCTTTGATAATGAGTGTCTCAATGGGGAGAATGAATCCATTAGCACTCCCCCCGCGGGCTCATTAGCAGGCCAACGCTATCCCACGGAGGTGCGGAGGGGCGCGGTGGGGAACGTCGCTGTTTTGCCCAGGTACCTGGCCACCCCACAGGGCCAAACACTTGCCGAGGCCAAAAGTGCAAATGGCCGGCCTGCCCCCCCGTAGGGAACCAGGGCACCAGGGAGAGGGCCTTCTCTGTTTTTCCCCTAATCGCTATCTGAAGCGCTAAACGCTCACGATGGTGCCTCCTGTCTGAAATTAACCAAAACAGCAGCGCAATGGGTAGATCTGACATGCTAACTTCGGTCAAGTCCTGAAACACTGCCAAGTTCAACGGTGGGGACCCTGAAATAATATAGCATCCACAAATAATTTCTAAGAGTGTTTTCTACATGCAAGTCCTGGTGCCATTATTCCAGACAGTTTTTCTTGTTCTCCTTCATAGCAATGATAACGTAGAATTAGAAGAAGTCAAGGGAGGGGTTAGCTCAGCACAGGATGACCTGGGGGCTTCACACCAGGCCTATATGGGGGGGGGGGGTGATGAGACATTTTCAAAACGAGGTCGACCAATATTGTCATTTTTCCAAGAAAAGTATTCGAAGAAAGAAAAAAAAAAATTTAACTCACGGTTTAACACACTGCTAAAATTGGACTTGGATAGACCGTTCCGGCAGAGAAACAGGACCTGTGAATGCTTCCCCCAAGGTGTATTGTGGTAAAAAAAAAAAAAAAAAAAAAAAACCCAGGAAGCCTGCACTAGTGTAGTTTCATGGGGTCAAATTTATAAACGCATACTGGCCACATAAAGGAAGATAATGAGAGAAATGCCAACAGCTGAAATCAGTGCAAATGAGAGATAATGCTCCAGATAAGCTTGGCGTTTCACAGTTACATAAGCATAATTGGATTGAAGTGCATTCTAAGAAGCTTAGTTACACAGCTACCTGGTACTTGGCTCTACAACCACCTAGCTAAGATAATTCTTCACCGTGTGAGATAAACGGGGCAGCCGTTTATAGACTTTCAGCGGTGACAAGTCCTCCTCACTCACTGGTCGAGGTTTCGTGCTTCCCCGCTGGGAGGCTTAGCCAATGTTCACCTGGTCTAATCTCCAGGGCCACTTAGCTCCAAAGTCAATACCGGCTCCAGTGGCTAAGCTGAACAGGCCTGGTGCGGTGACCCGCTGGCAGTGGACGTGCTGAAGTGGAAAGTACATCTTTCAGAACCAGTGAGAGCGCATGCATAACCATGAAGTACCAAGGCAAACAAGCACTTGGGTGAGTGGTGGGGCGACCATTGCGGCTCCCAGCTCTCTGCTTGTACAGGACCGGCCTGCCATGCCTTTTTGTCCAAATCCCTCTTCCCCAAAAGCACAACATTTCAACAAACTCACAAATAAAAGGCATGTTATCATTTGAAACGTCATTGGACGGGCTAGCTACTGATATGACACAGTACCCTCTTTATCAATCCCTCCGGAGAAGATATTGGACCTAAATGTAATGGAGCATGTACTGCAACTGGGCTTAAGTGACAATGCGCATGCTACATCATCAAAGAATACAGTTCCCATGCTACATCACTCCAGAACAGTGGAGAAAAATAAACAACTATAACAAACTACAGCCAGGGGAAAAAAATCTGACCTCCGAGGCAGAAATAGCCAGGGAAAATATCAAATATACTTGAGTCAGAAGCTTCCGAAAATATCAGCAAAAAAATGAGGAAGTGGAAAGATAAATGAAATGGCACAGAACTTCTACAGAATTCTCATGAACATCATTACTGTGAACTATGGCTACATTTTAGCTAGGATAAGCACTTTGGTTAAAAAGACCCATAGGCCTGCCCACTGGCTCATATTAGGCTATTATATTAGCTCTTCTGCTGAGCCATTACATGCCATTGAGCACTAATGTAACTGTTCAAACAATTACACACTGGCAGTTATTCATTTCATTGAGACCATTCCTGAATTTTCACATTGTGCCACTGTAATGGAGGGGAATGTCATGACAATGCCTTAGTGCATTACGGTCTTTATTAAAAACGTATTGGATTATATTTACTGTATGTCTCAAATGACAGTCAGATATTTCGGCTGTGCGACGCTGTCAGTTATGAAAATGAGAAATGAATGTGTTGACTTGAGCGGGTCCATTTTAGTCTATTCACTTCAGCTCTCATAAGAGCGAGCGCATTTTCTTCTCACTCAGTTAGGTACAACAGAAGGCAATAATACTGAAAACACAGCAGTAGCAGAGGACAAACATCGAAGGCTTGCTCTCCACAGAGTACAACAAACGCGCCATATTCCTTCTGGGATTTCCACACATTTCGTTGATGGCTGACGGCTTAATTTTACGTGATCAGAGCTCAGTTGACGCTCCTTGCATTAGTGTCAGTCTCAACACAAAACTGAACGCATTACGTTATCTACATTCAGCTGAAAAAAAATGGAGTGCGTTTCGACGCGATTAGCCGCCAACATGTTACTGCAGACAATGGGTGCCGCGGTCATTTTAAATGCATCGCATCTATTATTCAGATCATTCGTGGAAACCAAATGTAAGTAATGAGCACACTTCCTACTCCAAGCATTACCAAGCGCTACGCTTTAATGTTACGCTTAGCCTAATGAACAACAAAAAAAAATGAAATGAATCAAAACAATAAATATTTAATGTGACACTGCAAAGGTACTGCTGCTGGATTCCACCCTGCTGCTGGGTTAACCAGCCAGCTCATAGGTTTCAGCAAGAAATTCCAGAATGGCCACTTTCCGTGACTTGATACGGCTCTGAAAGGCAAATGATTTCGTTTTGGGCGTCACTGCCGTGCTCGCGCTCTGCTACCTTCCACAGTTGCATTTCTGGACGGGCGTGAGCAATGCGCTAAGAGGCTCCTGGTGGCTTCCTTGGCTGAGAAGCTAACCAGAAATGGCACCTTGTTAGGTGACAAGGGGGTGGAGTGGGGGGAGATTCCTGTGGTGAAAACTAGCACACTGCAGAAGACACGCATGACTACAGCGGAACAGAGTCTGAATTTGGTATTAAAGAAATGAAAGTTAAGTTGCGAGGCAAAGGAATTAAATTCACTGAATGGCTTTAAAAAAAACGATGTGCTTATTCGGTGGATGAAAGACCCGCCTTTGGGCATAGATCATCTCGCCACCTGTAATTTTGTCGGGCTCAAAAGGGACACGGGGCCCAAAAGTGAAGTCAGAGCAGACCGTGTCCCCCTCATGAGTAGACAGACGTGTCAAGGAGTCAAGGAGACGTGTCAAACAGTGATTGAAGAAACAATTACATATTATTACACATTACAGAAAAAACACATCTCTACACTGTACTTTCTGGTATTGCCAGTGCCCTGTCCAAGACCAATTATTTTGCACTGTAATATCAATCAATCAGTATAGTCGTAAGATTATAACCAATATGATAACAACTTAAAATTCAGGCTACTTTCTACCACAACTCTTATTTTACCACAGTGGGCTGCTGTGGAACCTAATTTACAATTCTTTGTTTCATACAGGAAATCCTACATACACAGTAAAACGTTATCATGCTTCAAACTCCTACTATTCCCACGGTAAAATGCTTAATCGTTGTAATTCAAAAAATGACATTTAAGTTTTATTAATTAGTTATATATATCTATTATTTTTCCTTCTGAATGCATGTGCCCGTTTGGCGAGGGTATCTGCCCTTCACACTGGGCCACAGCACAGGGCACATCCACCTCATTAGAGAGGGGAGGCACAGCGCGCGTGAACATCCACCGCCCCCGAGTCAGTGCTCCAAATGAAAGGCCCTGCCTCTGCCCCCGTGCCTTTCCACAGAACGGACGGCCATTCCAGTCCAGGCTCCAAATGTCAAGTCTTACAAGTCTTACGTTGTGTTTTTTTTGTGGCACCAACCCCCTGCCCCGTACACAGTCCCGGCTGACACCCCGACGGGCGGGTGAAAAACAGCGACCGGTCTCAGACTAAATACACGGGGGTAACTCCCGGGACTGCTTCACCTCCAGCAGTCACCAGACCCAAACAACAGCTTCACTGTTACCTTTTATGGAGTAACCTACACATACTCAAAATGTATACTGCTAAAATATATGCTTGTGAAAACCGAAAGGGCTTTCCAAACAAGATATGCATGGCAAATCCCACGAGAGATTAACAAATCCCCCTGTGAAAAGAATGAAAAAGGCCATCCCCCAATTCTGAAAGACATAAACAACAAACACTTTGAGAGAGAAGTATGAACATTGGTTTCTCAGATTCATCATGCGTTCCCAGAAGGTGCGAGAAAGAAGGATTATATTGGCTTCATACAGGCCCAAGTGGTGGATGGGGAAATTAGTCTGTTGCCTTCGGATATTACCATCAGTACTGAACAGTTTCAACTAACAGGTACACAAACACTTTCTCCCGCACAAATGCCCAGCAGACAATCATCAGCATTCTTTTATTTGTAGCTAAATATAGCCAACGCCTGGTTTCGCTGCAATATGTTTCAAACATGTTCAAGGGTGTTTGGTGAAACGAAGCAGATGCCTTTATTTGTGCTGCTGTACGACTATTTTCACCTTCTGCTGGGGGTGACTGGTGCACAGACACACACACATACAGCCAATCCCTGGCCCCAGTGCCCAGAGACCAAGCCTTTCACTCCACCCCTTTCCACTTCACTATCCAGCACCAGTTTCTCCTTATCCAGTCTCTCCAACTCTTAGAAAAAAATAAAAATCTCCTTCCTGCTTCTGCATTCCCGCTCCCCCTCCAACTATCAGCTCATCGCCTTTACTTCACTCCTCCCTCCCCACCAACGTCATTCATCGCCAGCGTCTGTCTTTCTCTGTTCTTCAGCCTCTCTCGTGCACACACACAGACACACACACAGACACACACAGACACACACAAGCCTCCTCCTGTGTGATTAGAATAATCTCACTTCATGTCAAACAATATCAGAACCCCCCCCCCCACACCCACCCCAAAGGCTTGCAGTCATGCCGTCAATGTCGCACCTATCTGTCGGACGGTTCAAACTCGGCTCGACGAGAATTTGACAGCGCACTGCTATCTCTACGACACTGGCTTTGGTGAACACCACACCACACAACAAAGAGGATTCTGTTTATTTATGTCTCTTTTTTTAAAAACGCCTTTAAGAGATTGTTTTTTTTTTTTTTTTTAAAGGTTTCTATTTATATGTCTCTCTCTCTCTCAGTGGAATAGTATTACAGCTAATTCAGGAGATCACGTTTTTTTTTTTTTTGTGGTTTTTTTTTCTCACAATATTAAATCCTCATTAAAGTAAAACCGATGTTTTACCACGTCAGACCAGATAGGGGCTTATTCTGCCCGAACTGCTTCCGGGAGCGGGGAAAAGCAGGCTGAAGCCACCGTTGACGCGGCTGAGAGGGTACTGTGCGATTTTTGAACGGTGACGACAGTACTAATGATGTGGAGGCTGATGGCAGTAATGCTTTCTCTACTGACACCCACAGCGCTGGGAATGGCAGAGCAGTAATCCCCCTCGGAGCAAAAGCAGCCACACTAAAGCGCCCTAATCACAAAGGGTGCCAGCTGGACATCTTATTCCCGCACCCTCTGCGAGGGTAATAGGCATTGCCCTTTTTATCATCTTTTATCATTACCAACATTGTCCAACGAGTTTAATATTTTATCCAT
Source organism: Conger conger (assembly GCF_963514075.1). Classification (NCBI taxonomy): domain Eukaryota; kingdom Metazoa; phylum Chordata; class Actinopteri; order Anguilliformes; family Congridae; genus Conger; species Conger conger. Next base: position 31,387,963 of record NC_083771.1, read on the forward strand.
CAGCTGCCTGACGGTCATTCCTCCATTAAATCCTAATATTTTAATTGGTAATTGCATGACCTCATTCGCTTAAAGCATTCTCATAATTTGCCTCGTGCATCAGATTGCATTCAGAATACAAAATGTATTCTTGCTCAATCAGGCTAAGTGAAGCACCAGATGAAAATTAACAGCTTTCAATGCAGCCAAGATTTATTTCTAAGAACAGTTACCGCAATGAAAACAACAAGTGCTACACTGTTTCACGAGCTAGATTTTAGTTAATATTTTAAATTAAAATGAAAACCATTATTCACTTTATGCTGCGTTGGTGAATACACAGATTAACCTCTGTAACATGTCTACAGTATTGCTGAAAAAGTGTACAATGGAACACACACGACAACTGATCTAAAATGTAAATTCAGTAATGAAATACAATTTGTAGGCTTAAAGATATTTAGATCAATAATTCCATGCACCACTTCTCATACTGTAATGTGTCACATTCATGCACAAATTGGCTTATTACTCCATCATACGATACAAAACAAGGTTTCGAATGGCTTCTAATATGGCAAACTGACAGGGCCAGCTTTCACAGAGATATCAAAGCAGTTGGGAACAAACGTTTCACTTGGTGCATGACTCTCTAATTCCTTTCTGCCAAAACTTGTCTAACTGATCCTCATGCACCACTTTGCTTGGCTCTTCATTCCACAGGCTGCTTCAGGCAGTTTGCAGACAGACTGACTGAGAGAATGTTCTTTATGGTGTGAAATGCATGAATGACATGACTACGGATAGCGTGTCATTCGAAACCTTGAGGATAGCAAAAGATTCTGTTTTCGGTGCATGCGTGCGTGTGTGTGTGAGTCTAAAGTCTAAATATTTTCTCACACAGAAAAGGTTACACTTTTAGGTTACCTTCATAACAAGCTTCAACCCGGGCGCAGTTTGTATCAGTGCTATAAAGCAATAAAGATGGAGGCCTCAGCATTGGCCAATGAAGACAGTCAAATGAACCAAGAGCAAGGCTGTGTGCACTTAAAACACTGACACACACACGCAAACATATATGCAAATGCATATATGGCTACATTGCTGGCATCCTGATCATTAACAGTTTTCTAAAAATAGGAAAAGGGAAAAACCAAGACAGACAGAAGACAAAATCTGTAATGAAGACAAATGAATGCAGCTGTTGAGGACACACCAAAGACCAGAGCAGACCCTCCAAGGCCGGGCATTTTGACCTTGAAAGCATGCAAACTGCTATTCTTGTTGGGAATATTATAATGGTCATCAGCCTTAATTCACTCAGTTGCTTAACAAGCAGCCTTTATGTCAGAACTGAGAGTACAATACAAAGTACAATCATCTCCCCTTAATAGGCAGTTCTACCATTCAAATGGCAGATATTCATAAATTGTCACAAAGTTCCCAAAATATTATTATGAAACAAATCTGTAATGACCAACAGAAAACCATTTTTGAAAGGGCCAGCAAAAAATGAAATCCACACAATAATTTAGGTTTAGCCATGCAATCAAAGTACATGAATAGGTTATGACATTATCGCATATAATTGTTATTAAGAATAAAACGTGCCACGCATGCTTGCAAATGGTCTCAGGAAACACAAAAGGCTAGATTCAATCCTCACCCACAGCACTTTGGCTTCCAATAATTGCAGATCCCCTATAGGCCCCATTTGACGCTGGCTGAACTAACATGAACTGTAACATAATGCTGGATCAATTGCTCCATAAATAGACAATCAAAAATGCATACAAAAAAAGATATATATACATTTCTTTTCTTTTTTTTTGAAATTGTCGATTTAACTTGTGGCTTATGGGACATGCCGCCCTACGGCGATGAATAAGAAAACCATTTAGCGGAGGGAAAGCCTGGCCTTTGGATGCTGCACAATACGGAGTCCCTCCGTTACAAAGGAGCATCATACAGCTGCTTTATAAAATAAAATAAAATAAAATAAAATAAAATACAAATAACGGCAGGCGAGCAGAGACACAGCACACTAGCTAACGTTAGTTCAATGACACTGCCACCACACGGTAAGGGCACAGCTTTCGCTGCATCTACCTAGCGGATAACTAGCTTCAATCTTTGGCGCAGGAGACTGTAGTGTACTGTTGCTACCTAGCTAATGTTGGCTAAAATGCAGGACACATATTCCACAATCTACGGACATGCAAATCTACCTTAACGGATTTGCTACTTTTGATGCGCTGGGCGCTGCGAGAAGCTACAGCTAGTCAATTAGCCATCTACGACACTCACTTCAAAGACCATTTAGAACACGCAGACGAAGGTCGACATTTCATTTTCAATTTGAAAAGCGCTAGTTAGACGTGACAGGTTTTAGACTTCAGGTTTGAGTGTGAATGGGTCTTGGATGCGTATGTGGATTTTTCATTACATTATCGTAACAGAATGAACGAGGACACACAGCAAATGTTAGCCAACTACCCTATCTTCAATACATAATATGAATATGTCTTACCCTGAACAAATCTGACAGAACAAATCTGTCATGTCGAAATCTAAGATAAGCCTATTCAAGCGGACAATACTGTGAAGTGCATTGACAGAACAGAAATACAAATATATTTTCAATATTAAAACATAGATTGAATATCTTAATTCAATGTCAGCAACAACTCAATAGGTAAGATTATACACAGGAAATGGCAATTATGATAAAATACGATAAAACACCTTATCTTGACCACCATATTTATCTTACGAGCTCCATTTTTGTCACAGATGCATGTAACAGGGAATCATAATGGGCCTTGTGTGGTGTCATTGTTATTTTACACACAGGCTGCCAAACGTTGGTTGTCCCTAGTAACAGAATGACAGGTTGCATTGAGCTGTCCATCTCGTTACTTCTCCCCAATCACACACACCGACAGACAAACACATTCAACCACGACAATTAGGCGAGTACCTGGGTTCGGGAAGGATGATTTTCTTACTCGCCCTGGCAGCTGGAGTAGATTTACTCTTCTCCATCGCCATCAAGTAACTGACATCGGCGAGAACTGCTTCGAGGTCCGCCATCTTCAACTCTTGATCGACCGAATCGATACAACACCAGCCGTGGGAATGTCCAGAAAGATACAGAAACCAATGTCCAGTGAAACACGGTACGGACAAAATCCAATTCCCACGGGATAAAAGGGATCCAAAAGGGGGAGAGGAGATGCGGGAGTCAGGATCAGAAGATCAGTTTCCCCTCTGGCTGAGGGTGTCGTTTTCTTCGTATTGGTCCAATACTTAGAATATCTCAAAAACAGACATTGTTACTGATGATAAATATACATATAGAATTTAAGGGGAGGGGAGAAAATGTAGCTCGCTATCGTTTGGAAGTGGGTTTAGTTTGGTTTCTGCAAAGGGAAAACGTTTTCACAGATAGCCGCATAACATAAACTACACCGTTTATATTGTGTAACAGGTAGTAGCTATGTTAGATAACGTTATTTAACTAAATCTAGCTAGCCACCAATATGCATATCAATTGTTAAAATATTTACCTTTACTGACCCCCTAGCCACAGGTCCACTACGCTTCACTGATTGAGATTACCCGTCTCTGGGTTGTAGCCTGGTGATTAACTAGCTAAATAGCGACCCAACTGTCACAACCACTGGCACATTTTACAAAAATGTATAACGTTACTGCGGTATGACAGCATCAATTTGTAAAATACTAATGTTAATAGTGAACTACGTGACCACTTCAATAAGATTCAGACTGAATTTATGTACAGCCAGGGACCAGGTTTGGTAAAACAAAATCGAGGCTGTTGACGCTATGTGATCAGACAATATCGCAATCGTGTCAAAAGACCAAAACCACCCTCAGAATGAGTAATTGTTAGCTAAAATAAAAGTAAAATATATTGTCGCTGCTAGGCTAGCTACACATCGTTAAATCGGAACAATTCGTCGGCAAGTGTACCGTTTAATCTCAAGCAACAATTTACAATTAAAATCGAAAACTAACTCAGCTTGATCAAAATAAAAAAAAAATCCAATTCATCCCACAATGTTATTTTTCTTTGCTTCCTGTATCGCCGATCTCTTATGCACAGAAAGGAGGCATCGATAGCTATCATTAGCAGAGTACGTTAGCTAGCTACTGATAGCTCTAGGGATTATCCAATTGAAGTAATTTAGCTACATTTAACGTTAATCGCATGTAGCTAATCTGCCAGATAAAATGTTACCTCAACCGAAACGTAACGTGTACAGCGCTAAACTACGGCAGAGAAATACAAGCGCTTCTCCATTTTCTTGGTTGACAAGGAAAGGGGGTTTGTTGTACTGACCGTCCCCAGACTAGCTCGCTAGCACTACAGCTAGCTACCACTACCTATTACGACAGATAGCTGGCTAATCAAGTTCAAAATGAAAGCAACCAATTAGCTGGCCAGTTTCTTATTTAATCGGATTATCTCCTTCTCACCAATAACTGGATAGAAGAGCAATTTAGCTTTCTGACAAAAAGCTAACCAAGTTCCGTCTATTTTCTCTTGTCTTGCGGTTTTCTGCTAGCTATCGTTTTTTTCGCATATGGTGGTAGAGGGGGAGGGGACGACTGAAAAGGGAAATTAGCTAGCGGGCTAGCTAACAAACTAGCTGCCTAGTGGTAGCTGTAATGACGATAACGTTACTCGGTGGTCACCCTAATGTAGCTATGCCTTATCTCGCTTTCTTCTGCTTGAAACACCAGAAGATGGAAATTAGCAGGACAGTATAAATTTACTAGCCAACGTTAGCTCTTGCGGAACTTCATGTTTATGCTCTATCCGTGCAAACAACACTGGAAACTAGCTATAGGCTTCAACCAGCTAGCAAATGTGGCTAGCTAGCTATAAAATCAAGCGTCGGTCCCCTTAAATGCGCAGCAATCATTGTACCCGCCTTCAATGTCTTTCCCAAATGTAACCCCCCCAAAATCGGCAATGTTGCTTTTCCTCCTTAAGACAATTTCCTCTTGTCCCAAGCATCCGCATTCGGGGCGCCGCTGTATTTCATAGGAGTCACAACTGCTGTTTTATCGCTGACAACATCGGCGGTTTCTTGGTTTTTCACTCTTTCTCCTTCGTCTTATTTCTTTTGTGTATCCTATAAATCGAAGATTATTTCCTATTCCGTCCTCTTTATCCGTCCGAAACTGCCGACCGGTCCTTGCCGCGTTAGCGTGTCCGGTGTGTATCGCTTCTGAAGCGGTGTATTCTCTCAGGCAAACTGTGAGAGCCCCACTTCCTCCCATGCGTGAGCTTTCTGTAAAGCGCGGAACTGGACTTTCTAAAAATCGGGGGTGTACAGTCGGAGACGTTTCACATTCGAAGTCAGACAGTCACACGTCAAGTACATGATAGCATAACGCACTGAATTGGAAACAATAAATATGTCTTACAACCGTATTCCATTCCATAAGACAGCTTCTTTCCCAACGTGTTAATTCCTATCCCAAAATAATACCCGAAGCGACCCCTGTAGGCACTGGCACTGGACGATAGCCCATATTCAAATGTGACGTTAAAGCAGTAAAAACAGTTTTCATGTTGTTACCCTCAGTAGTATGCTAAAGGAACCACAATGTGCTGAAAATTATTGATGCCTTGTAATAAGTATAAAATCAGGACTGCATTGATAAATTAGTGAGCGCTTAGATGTTTAATGTTCCCATCTATAAACTGCACATAAAATACCTTTGGATGCTTCTTGATTCACATAGCCTCCACAAACCTAAAGCTAAACATTTTTGTCTACCTCTGGCATGGTATAAAAAAGTGGGCAATACCTTATGGGTACTGACAGATGGCTTCTAAATGAAACTAGCTGCAAAATTGACCAGATATGTCATTCTGAACTCATCTGTGGGATGAGGCATAGCTATCTGTGTGGTTTAAGAGGGTAAATAATCCCTCTACACATAAATAATCCCTCTACACGTTAAGCAATAATAGCATCTTTTTTAAATTCTGGAATTACAATTGCGGTTGGAACAAATACCATGTCATATAGGCCTATAATATGACAAGATAGTTTGTTGAAATAATTGTTAATCCAAAATTCAAAACATGTCAAAAATCAAGTAGAATGAAATGCATGAATTGTAGGCTATTATATGAAATGTATTAAGTAGGCTACAGAAATACAGCAGAGTGCAGACAATAGCCTACAAATATTTATTTAAAAAATCCAACACAGCGTGCAATCCCCCTCCTCCAGCTTTTGTAAGAATATCGCCTAATGCTCTGAACAGCATATTTTGCGAACCTGCCAATAAAAGCACAATCTTGCTTGTATATGGATAAAAAAATAACTGGATAATATTCCCCATAGGTCTTTGCGTTTTGGCTAGATTGTAGATTGGGATTGTGAAATAGGCTACTTCGTTCTGAAACGCCCAATACAATAAAAAGGACGAGTCTTTGACAAATTACCAATCCTAGCACAGCTCCGTCGCAGGTTAGCAAAATGTCAGAAGCTCTTCGTTGAGCCCAACTAGATTGTTCCCCCCTTTACTGCACCACAACCAGGGCGCCGTCCTTTATTTATGTCACTGATTTTGTTTTGCCACGTTAATTACTGAAATTTGTTTTCCATGTAGTGGGTTGCAATTTTAACTGCAAGTCTAAATGTAAATTTGTCTGGTTCTGTCTCGAGGTTATTTCAGGCTGCGTACACAGGCGCTCAGCTCCTTCCAGTGGCGGGAAGGAGTAAGTACGACCATCGGTAACACCAGCTCCGGTTGTCGAGATCTTGGCGCCTTTGAAAGTTAAAGGAAACACGAGCCGCTTCCAAAACAGGTGCAAAGTATGACGTCATTCCGAGTATAAACAGCCTTGTTGGCCGACTCGGTCTCTTCCGCGTTATAATAAATAAACAATAAAAACGTAACAATGAAGACCGGGCAGGTTATGCAAGTGTCAGTCGCGATCTCTTGCGAATAACGAAATCCCCAGTACAAAATGATAAACGGTACAATAGTGTAGACTGGGTTCTGAAGACAGTAGCCTACAGTACAATCGCTCTTGGAGGCACAGATTCAGTTTTCACTATGTGACTTAGTCTATCTATCAAATGCGTTATTGCAAATCAAAATTACTTCATAAAATGTATGGATTTTCTAACAGTGGAACACTGTTGTGCAAGAGCCTATGAGGTTTTTTTTAGTAGGAATGGATAATGAAACGAAACAGCATAGCCTATTGCTTAAACCGACAATACATTTCTCTGGAGTAAGAATGAACGGTCACACTTTACAATAAGGTTCATGAATTGGCATCAACAAATGTAGTTGTTAATCATGAATTAATGACGCATACAAATACATTAGGCCTAATTGTGCATGAGATTAACCTCTCATTATTTTATATATTTTACTGCTAACAAATGCATTAGTTCATATTTTACATTAGCAAGGATAAACGTAGTTAGTTAAACATTAACGAACAGAAAAAAAACAGGTTTTTACCATTTCAATATGAATTGGCATTGACTAATATTTAGTTGTTAACATGAATGAATGAATACACATACATTGACACAGCTGTGCTGATCAACTTCTCCGTAGTTAACAATTACTTAATGAAAATTCATGTAACCTTATTTTAAAGTGAATATAGTTCATTATGGAATTATTTGAATGCCTCACTTGAAGAATTTAGTCTTGAAAGGATGGCATCTACACTCCACCTGAGGTAGGCATTTTGCGTGCAAACATGACCCTGTATACATTTCTCGTGCATAATGTGTAAAATAATTTTGTACAGTGCTGTATCCAATTAAGAAGATTTAACCAGAAACCAGTATTGCGCAGAAGCCTGGTAATTGAAGTTCAATATCAATAAATGTGAAGTTCTCCATGTGGGAAATAACAACATAAGGCAGGACTGCTTCATGGGAGGTACACATAAAACTGGAATGGGCTCAAAAAACAATTTGGGATTATTAATTTCAGGTACTATTCACTTTGTAAGGTCTCACTTTGAGTATTATAAAATATATTATGAGGATAAATTATGAGGAAAGACTTAAGATGCTAAAGCGCTTCAAGCTCTCCTCTTTTGCTGCCACATATTGATAGTTTGTATTGCCAAAATGTTTATTTTGGTCACATCTGACCATCGCAATAAACTGGGAGTGGTCAATTCCAGAAGATTTGGGAAACTCCAAATGCTTAGTTTTCTTCATTGTGCTCAGTAAGGGCCATGACACCCTTTAAAAAAATTTTAAGGTGGCATTTTATGGTTCTTTTTGAGACTTGGTAACCCCATCTGCATGTCCGGCAGATATATTTCCATTTTGGTAGAAAGTTTGTTTTGAAAATAATTTGATACAGACGTATTTATGGAACCAAACATCCTACCTGTTTATAAAGGTAAGACGGTTTATTTTGTAATATGTTCAGCCATTTTTGAGGAAACAACACTTTTGTCCGGGCTATACCTGGGTAAATGTAGCCTTGAACTGCTTCATGGTGTTGCGTAAATGCAAAAGGTAATTTCAGGTACCAAATTAATGTAAAATATGGTAAGCTCCTTGTACATGGTTTCCTACCCTTTCCAACAAGGTATAATGTGTTTTATTTAGGCGACAGACTCTTTAGGAATATGGCTGCATATAAAGTAGTTCTGGGTTGTTCCTTGACTTAGAAATTGAGATATTCAGTGCTAAACTATGAAAAAGGCGTTTTGTAATTATGTTGTATTTTAGTGTATCTTTTCTGTACACTGTATATGCATGATCTGACATAAATTTGTTCCATTTCAAATTCCAGAATGGTACAAGCCTCTTCGTTAATTTAAGTCACATGTGTGCAGTAAATTGTTTTTGAGATATTGACACTTTTATAAGACCAAAATAGGTGGAAATTGCCCTCAACTGTAATTTGGTACCCATTACCTGTGATAGTCAATTACCATCTGTCTCTTCTGAATTGATTTCTTTGGCTTTTCCCATGCTGATGGATGACAAAAGGATTTTGATTGCTCAACTAGATTAAGATTTTATTGACAATTTCAATTTCACTTTATTTGATTTTATTTACAATAATTGTTCAGGGTGCCAATAATTTCAACACCTAAGATTTTCAGAGCAAATTGTCACTTAATAAAAACATTGAAATATGAGAGTGAATGAATTAAAAAAACATATGTTGTCTCCCCCCCCCCCCCATATGTTTATTATATGCTTCCCTTTTTTTCTAATTTTTATTAAAATGAATCATTCTGGAATTCTGGAGCTGACTTCATACAGTGCAGTCCGTAAGTATTTGAACGGTGGTACAATTTCTGTTATTTCAGAAACAGCTGCAAAGCCTACTGTCTAATTACTTTTGGTCCCTAAAATGGAGGGCATATGTATAAACAAAATCATCCAATATGGATGTAAATAACCTCAAATTAAAGGTGACTGTCTGCACTTTAACCTCATTTTCATTGTGTCATTTCAAATCCAATGTGCTGGAGCAAAGAGCCAAATTAATGGAAAAACCTGAAATGAGTGGAGAAACATATCAAATGCAGATGCTTCCATACAAGTATGCTGCAAGATATAATTAAGCAATTAACATCATATGATGGTCTGTGGCATGTATAAAAATGCTGAGCATGCCCAGTTGACCTTGATTTTGGATCAAGATGGCAAGAGGAAAAGAGCTAAGAGACTCTGAAAGAGGGTTCATTATCGGGGCACAGACAACAGGAGCTTCAGTCACAAAGACTGCTCAACTGGCTTGTGTTTCTATAGGAACATCGACTAAAGTCTGCATTGCACGGAAGGGTCACTGCAAATCAATAAAAAGTTAATGATCACCTTTATCCTATGATAAAACATTTCTATCCTGATGGGAGTGTCTCTTCCAGGATGGCAAAAACATATTGTTACAGAGGAGAAGGGCCAGACTGGTCAAAGCTAAAAAGAAGGTGACAGTACCACAAATAACTACACATTACAACAGTGGTATGCAGAAGAACATCTCTGAACACACAAGCGGATAGGCTACAGCAGCAGAAGACCAATAAGTAAAAAAAAAAAAGTCTAATAAATACCTAATTAAGTGAGTGTATATTCATAGAGTGTATATTCATAAAACCTATTGCTGAAAATAAAGCTCCTTTTAAAAGTAGCCATAGGAATTGTGCAGGTGTCTGAACTGTTAAAGCAAGTATGTGACTCAGGCCTGGTCAATTTCACATGAACTTCAAATAACATTTACAGAGACACCATTTTACCAGCAGAAATGATAGAACTGTGGAAAATGCAAACGTTGCCAACTATATGTCTTTATATTTTTTTTACAGGGAAGTGTAAGCCCAGCAGCCACCATGGATCACAACTCACACTAAATGCACTTCAGATTAACTGTGTACTGTTTTTGCCGTCAATATTGTGTTTTGCCCTGGTTTGGTGCCACGCTGGTCGAGCCTGGCCTCCGTTTATCACAATATCTCCCTTATCATTCCTGCTTTTGATGTGTTTATTTGCTTTGCTTGCTCGCTTGTTTTCTGTGTTTCTTTTTTTCTCAGCCGGACACACATCTAAAAGGCATGTTAATTCTGGCAGACAAACCCATTCAGGTGTTGTGATATGGACAGAGCCACAGCAGGACGTCAGTGAGGTTTAAGAAAGACACTTTATTCTGCACTGGATAGCAGTGGGGATCGGGCAAGGCTAAGACTGCTTTTCGAGGGAGGCTTGGGGTAAGCAGGGGCGGGGTTACTGCTGAATGCGGCGGATGGACTGAATCTGGGGGGTCTGTGAGTGAGAGCCGAACTCTCTGAAATGTTTGTACTCTCCGCAGTGGCGGTCACACTCCATGATGTACTGGTAGCCACGGTAGCCTGGGTACTGGTAGCACACAAACCTATCAGGGAGAGAGAGGGGGGGGGGGGGTTGGGAGATGTCATGGTGTGAAGCAGACCTAATTTCTTTCTGTAAAACGGGAGAGGGCAAGAGAGGGAATGAGAGAGACAAATAGAGCAATAGAGGGAGTAAGATAGTGAGAAAGATAGAGCGATAGAAAGACATATAAAGAGGGATAGAGATAGAGCACAGGGGAAATAAAGACAGCAGGATTTTTGAGGCATTAAGGTGAAGTTCCTTTTTTTATAATGAGCATTCCATGCCTTCTGACCACCAATCAACACGTTTGAAAAAAGACTAAAACACTTAAATATTAAAGGCAAATTTTAAAAGAATGACCCCCATGCATATCCAGCACGTAACATTACATTAATGGCATTTGACAGACGGCATTTACATTTGATTAGACTAAGCAGGAGACAATCCCCTCTGGAGCAATGCAGGGTTAAGGGCCTTGCTCAAGGGCCCAACGGCTGTGCGGATCTTATTGTGACTACACCGGGGACCGGCAACCCTGCGGGTCCCAGTCATGCACCTTAACCACTATGCTACAGGCCGCTCAATACAGGCAAGAGGAGTATGCAGGAACAGGCAAGAAAGGGAATGAGAGCATATGTACTAGTAGAACAGTCAGAGAAAGCAAAAGGGGGAATACAGGACAGACTGAGTACAGGGTTTTTTTGTCACTTACGATCCAGACTGCACACGCAGGGAGCCCACTTCGTTGTTGCACCATCCCATGGCCTGCAGGGAGGGGTAGTCATCGCTCAGCTCCCCCTTGCGGCCCAGGAAGTTCTCCCTCTCATAGATGGTCATCCGGCACTCCCTGTGGTTCTGTGGACGCACACGCAGCAAAGGGTCATTTCGGCAACGTCAGAAAACGGAAGAGTCCACACTGTGAACACCAGAATCTGAACAAGTATTTCAGTCTTATCTTGAGTCTTAAAATCTTATTTCTTTTACTTTTGCTAAATAAGGCAGATATATTGCCAATCAGGTAAGACTCAAGATTTGCCAATTGGGTGAGATAATTTCACATGTCAGGCAAACAGTAACTTAAAACAAGCTAATATGTTCTACTTGAGGGAAAATACAGAAGATCAATAGTCTCATTACAAGACTACAAAACTTGTTAAGACAGTAATTGTTTTGCATTGCACTCACTGTATGTTTCCCAGTGGCAAAAATATACACCAAAGAGTAAGTGTCATTTTGAGCCTAGTGGTTCTGTACAAGTCTCATAAAAAGGTGAGGTTCAGAACTTTTTACTTTACTTTTTGGTGTTAATAAATGTATGGCACTGAGGACTCCTTTTTATTCAGTCCACTGTTCTCTTTGGCACCTCTTTGAGTTTGTGGATGTGTGTATTTTCTGTAATTTTAACAACAGCAAAGCTTGGAACAAGGTGGTGGGTTCCATCCCAGCGCACACTACCCGCTGTTGGGTCTTACAGAGCACCGGATGCTAGCTTCAGAAGCCACTAATGCTCATTCTCCACAGGGCCCTAAAGGCATCCTGGAGTGAGTGTGACGGAATAAGGCTGCTTTCACTCCCCAAGGAGAAGCGCTGGCTGGTGTTATGTCACACACGCCGTCTGTACATGCAATGTGCAGTTAAATCATGCAACTCCTCGCACGTCAAACGTGCGAGAAGTGGCTTCAAAGCGTGCCGGGGGCGCTAAGAGGTACAAACGCGCTTCTGAGACCAGCGGTGTGATGTTGGAGCATGCCAATCAGTGGCTTCTAGGAAACCAAACTGTGTCACTCACTGAATCAAGCACAAACAACGGAAAGCCCCAGAGACCTGTGATGATACCATGAGTGTCCGTGTGCAAGATAGCGAGAGTGTGTGAGCAAGAGGGGGACTGTGTGTGTGTGTGAATGTGTGAATGTGTGTACTGAAGGTGTGTATGAGTCTGTGCGAATCTGTGGTCGAGAGAGATTGAGAGATAGCATTTGTTAGTGGGGGAAGGAGCAAGGATGTCAGGTGGCAGGCAGAGAGCAGGTTTGTGAAGGAGATCAGGAGGAGGAGAACAGGTTTATGAAGGAGATCAGGAGGAGGAGAACAGGTTTGTGAAGGAGAGCAGCAGGAGGAGAACAGGTTTGTGAAGGAGAGCAGCGGGAGAAGAACAGGTTTGTGAAGGAGAGCAGGAGGAGAGAGAGCTACAGAGTAAGAAAGGGCAGGCTGAACTCACAGCACAGGCAATGGGCCTGAAGGAGGTCATCCTCTCGATATGGTAGGAGTTGCTGCCCCCAAAGGCATCACACTGAGGGTACTCTCCACGCTCTAGCACAAACTGCTGGCCCTGGTATGCAGAGTGCTCGTAACCCACCCAACTGAGGATAAGAGAGAGAGAGAGAGAGAGAGAAAGAGAGCAAGGGAGAGAGAGGGAGAAACATTAAATGTGTTCATAGAGCTATTCTTTCTCTTCTGTCTCATGAATAGCAGGTCTCAGCCCTACCCTCACTCACTGGACTGTGTGTAACATAGGCCGTACGTAGGTGTGCTCACATATTTAAGAAAAGGTCTGCTCCCTTTCATAAGTGTTATCAGCTGCCTGTGTTTACGGACGGCTGCTGAGGGGGCCGGTCGCTAGACTGCCGTGTGTATGACCTCAGCATTTCTGCTAAACTTCTTCCTCAAAGCACAGAAAAAATGCCAATACATGTATTTGGAAGATACAGGCAGAGTAGCATGGTCCGTGTTTCGAGTATTCATTTCTAAAACAAAATATTTCACAGGACTGGCATAGGCCTGTGAAAGTGAAATCACTGTGTTGTGTGTTCTGGGAGCAGCAGATTGATACGTGTATCAGAAACGAGAGAAGAAGTAGGGTTTCCAGTGAGACCAGTGCAGTGTGCCGAGGGTGACGGTGCCACCCGGAGCGGAAGCCTCCGGAAGCGGGCGGGGAACGGAAGACTTACGCTCCGCTCTCCACTCTCAGCGAGCGCACGGTCTCGAAGCCAAACTCCATCACGTTGCAGCACTCAGAGGTGAACTCATGGCGACGGCCCTGGAAGCACTCCTCGTCGTACACAATAATCTGCGGGAGGTTTGGGAGAGAGAGGAAAGAGGCGAAGAAAAGGAGTTGAAGCACAGCTCGGTGGTGGCCCTGAGTGTGGGCTGAATTTTCAGGGTGACAAAGCACCATTGTGCTGAGAACCGGCAGTCTATCGTCACCGCCGAGAGTTCTATTGGGCTATATTCCGATCACCATTAAAGTTCTGTTCCACATACCTTCCAGTGACCGGAGAACTTGGTGCAGTGGTGAGTCATTGTATCTGTAAGGCAAAGACAATGACACTGAATGGGGGACTAACATTAGCTGCCCCAATAGCATTTCACATCTGCATTTGTATTTACTGTAGCCCTATTACCAACCCTGTATTCAATATTCTAGCCCAATACAGCAGTCACAAATCAGCTTGTGCACTGCCAAGAAGGCAATCAAATTCCAATTAATATAGTCCAAACAATTTTTGTCAATATAATATGTACCACATGCAAAAGGGTGCAGTGTACAGTGTATCCCAAAACCCTGTAGGAATATAATTCACAATTATATTCTTTTTTAATGCATTTTAACACACATTACTTCTCTTTACAAAAAGCAAAAAATCGAATTCAAAATATTGAACAGTTGGTTGAAGAGCAGAAGAGCGAAAGAGCCCCTGTTCAAAATCAATATCAGAAGCAATGATTGGCCAGAAACACAATCTCACGGAAAAGCAAAACCAGAACCTGCCCAGAAACAGGGCAAAAATAAAGAAATAAATTAAAAAAGAAATGAATATTGCGTAACAGGTCAAGTATGAGAGCCTAGATTGAAGTCCTCACTATTCTCTGGCATTTCATCTTTCAAGAGCTTTCACAAGTGCACAAAAGCACAGATGCCACATAAAGGCCTCTGCAGTGATCTGAAAGCAAGAACACAAGGGCTATGCAACCGCGTATACGCAAATACAAAAGGCCTGGCCTTAGAGCAGCATACAAGGCATATTCGCAGTGAATAGCGGCATAAAATTAGCTATTTTAAAGGCAAAGGCCAGGACCGGTGCTCCAAGGCACCCGGGCCACTTACTCATTTACCCTATCCTGTGTATAGTCTGAAAGTGTGTGTGTGTGTGTGTGTGTGTGTGTGAGGAGGAGGGAATGGCTCACTGGGTGTCGGGGGGACAGGGGGGGGAAACCGAACAGTACTCACCTCGCTGAGATGCCCTTGGGACTTCCTAACGTGAGAGTGAGAGCTGGCATGCGCTCGCGCCCTTTTAAAGCCTCCCCTGGAAAAGGGCCCGGCTAAAAGGCCCAGCTCAGCACAGGGGTGGGGCTCCCCATTGTACCACCAACAAAGAGGGTTAATCTATAGACCCCCACAGAAGTGCAGACACTACACTATCCCCGTGCCAGGGTGCCCGTACGGTTCTATGGAGGGAGACGCCGGTCACAAATCCACCGAGAGGGAGAGAAATATCACTGCATTAATATCTGTATCACTATGATTGTTGTGGTTACTCTTACGTACAGTGCGTTTCCTGTTCTTAACTCAGCTCAGCCGTTAATGTACTCCTGAACAGTTCTGCCGGTAGTTTTAACATGGGTTTCAGATGAACGGGGGAGTGAGAGAGGGAGGGAGAGGAAGAGAAAAAGGTGGAAAGCACATGGAAATAAAAAACGGAATAAGAAAACACAAAGCCCACAAATGTATCCCTGAAATCGTCCCTAGACTTGTATATTTTTTACTATTCTTTCTCTTTGATTAGGCTTATGCTGATGTATTATTAATAACTGTATTGTACTGAATAGTATATAGTAATAATAAAAAACAATAACGCCTGGAGTCACGGGAGTCACATATTTTGATACGGTGTTAAAGCGATCTGCTATTTCTGACCACATTAGGCCACATATACCTATGCAAAATCTAATATTCATATGCTCACATATATACATATATATATATATATATATATGTATTTACAATATTATGAACACAAATACTTGTTAAGTTGTTGCGATATCATTGATATGTTTTAAAATTGATATTATTAACCATTTTATTTTTAATGTTAGGCAAGGGAGATATAGATGCTTTGGAGAATGCGATAGTCAGAGTAAGATCTGTGCGAAAACTAGAAAGGGCATCTGTTACTGGGTAACAGGATCAGCTACAGTAGCTCCTAACTAAACCCATTATTCTCATTGGCACGACTCAAACTCTGTACAAACTGCCATACAAACTGCACAATTACTACACATGACATACATTTCCACATCACAGCCATTTACGACTTTTTTTAATTGGAGATAAGTGATGAGAAACAAGCAAGCTCTCATTTTTTGTTTTGAACGTTTTATACTTATAAATAAACTAAATTAACTGAGTTTAATGGAATGCTTGTGAGTCACGACAAGCCATAATACAAGTTAAATGACATTCAATTTAAATGAGAGAGCTGTAGTTCGTTGCAAACAACAAATAGTTTATTTTTGTTTAGGGTTATAATAGTCCGTACTAGATAGTTAGCTGTTTTGAAATTGCCACACAGCTACTTTAATTTAAGCTCAAAGTACTAATCTAAGCTCAATGTACATAGGTTAATACATACTTAAAACAAGTCTGCAAACTAGCGAGACGTTCAAAACAAACAGGACCTGTGCACGGATATAGTGTGTTCTCTGTTTTCTGCTCTCTATGTGTCACAGATGGAGTTCCTCAGACTGAAGGAAAGTAGGGCATGACTCCAATGTGCAGCATGCATTATCCATATTAAATGGAGGGAGAAATGCAAACAGCAATAAAAAAGAAGCCGCTTTTAACAAAACATCTTTGCCATCGTGTTTAAAAAATTGAAATGAAAATGGTTGAAATTCTGGCTCGGAGCATCAAGATTTTCCAAACAAAATGACAAAATGACACCTAGGAACCTATTCTGGTACTGCTCCCTGCTCTCACTTCCTCAAAGCTGTATTCCTCTTTCTGAACAGTGAGTCATGATACATTATTCATGGAACATTGGGCTTGAGTCACAAAAGCATGTGTGGCAATCAGAGTTTAGGGTCCTCTTACATGACTATTTGTTATCCATGCATGAGATAATTTGACTTTTATATAATAATAATAATTATTATAATATTCACATTTGTATTATTATTATTATTAATAATAATAATAATAATAATAATAATAATAATAATGGAAAATAATGATTCTGTTTTATTCCATTTTACAGTTTTGAAGCTAACTTGTGGTTTGCATTGTTGCAGGTTTTCACTTGCAGTGTAGCCTGTTAGTTCTGATTGTGAAGTCATCTGTGGATAATAGTCACTGGCACATCCATGCCTGCCTTGTTCAGAGCATTCCTGATCTGTCAGAGAGGTGATTGGGTTTTATTTTTTATTTTTATGGCGAGAATTCTTCAGTCATAACTGTAGAGGTCTTCCTGCGTCTATCAGTCCCTTAGCGATTACTGAGATCACCAGTACTCTCTTTCTTCTTCTTTTTCTCAGCCTCATAGTACATGGGGACATGTAACATTATCACAAAAATGCTGAGAAACTACCCACTTTGATTACAATTGATTGATTGTTTACAAATCTAAAATCATGGAGTACTGCGCAAAATCAAGAAAAATAGAGATTTATTCCAAGACTTACAGAGTTATAAAGACCAGTGGCCAGTGGTTTTTACAGTCCATTATACTGTACACTGGCATGTAAACATTGAAGTAGACTAGGCCTACTCTCCCTGCCAGCAGCAGCCTGTTATACTTACAAGTAACAAACACAAGCTTCAGTATCCTTTCTGTTGGAGGATGTAAAAGGTGAGGCTTGCTTTATGAATGAATTGGTTTACTCTTGCACCTCATGCTCAGGGGGGTGAAAAGGCTATCATCAGTAACAGCATGGACCCCCTTTATCCTTTCATTTTATTTTGACCCACTGTCTGCCCCATGCTATCAAGCCCCACTCTGTTAACTCTGTACTGCCCCATGCTATCAAACCCCACTCTGTTAACTCTGTACTGCCCCATGCTATCAAACCCCACTCTGTTAACTCTGTACTGCCCCATGCTATCAAACCCCACTCTGTTAACTCTGTACTGCCCCATGCTATCGAACCCCACTCTGTTAACTCTGTACTGCCCCATGCTATCAAACCCCACTCTGTTAACTCTGTACTGTCCCATGCTATCAAACCTCACTCTGTTAACTCTGTACTGTCCCATGCTATCAAACCTCACTCTGTTAACTCTGTACTGCCCCATGCTATCAAACCCCACTCTGTTAACTCTGTACTGCCCCATGCTATCAAACCCCACTCTGTTAACTCTGTACTGTCCCATGCTATCAAACCCCACTCTGTTAACTCTGTACTGCCCCATGCTATCAAACCCCACTCTGTTAACTCTGTACTGTGAAAACCACACACTACTCACAGTACATTAAATAATTTACTCAAAGAAAAATTACTTCAAATATTAAAAAAGATGAGATAAAAAAACTATATTTCACTCAAATATATATTAATTCTATGTATATTACTTTATATACAGTATTTATATTTCAAAAAAATGATTTATAAGGTGATGCAGCTCTCTGTTTTTATGCACCAAATTTTTGGAACAAACTTTTCGTTTCGGAATAAGTAACCTCCATTGACTGCTTTAAACAACAGCCAATTTTTATCATCTTGCAATTAATCCCACCTTTATTTTAATGCAACTGTTATTATAGTTATTATATTTAATATTTATTTTATATTTCTTCTACTTTTATATTTTATTAAGCTTTTTATATTTTAGGATTGATTTTATCATTATCAAGTCTATTACTATTATTTTCTTATTTGTACCCATGTTATATCTATAATTTTAAGATTTAGTTTCAGTGTTTTTTATTTTCTCTTGTACATTTTGCTGCTTGTGTCTTTTGTAATGCCTGGATTATTGATTATATGGTATAAATGAATTATTATTATTATTATTACTATTATTATTTTTTATTATTATTATTATTATCATTATTATGTCTGCGAGGATGATGCTACTGAAATGTATTGCATATGGGCATTGCTGTTTAAAAAAATGTTTTTAATCGTTGTTTGTACTCATTTATGAACACCTGAAGATTTAATGTATGGATCCAACACTTGACAATGCAATGTGAAATGTACGGTTAGGCCGCTGGATTTTCAGGTGCCTATTGTGACAAAGACATTTGGAAGCTAGATTGAGCACTCAAGATGAAATATTTAATATTGTGCCTACTCATCACATTGGAGCTACCTTTAGCTGTAGTCACACTGTGTCAACCTCTTGCTCATCTGGGTGCCATTTACTGCTCATATATAAGAAGTTAAAGCCTAGTATAAACAAATCCTTGATTCTTCATTCACCCTTGTCTTAAAATGTTGTCCAAATGAGCCATCTATGCAATGAGTTTTGGTTGCAATAATAGCTAAGCATCGTCCAGCTTCAAAAAAACAACAAAATGAATTTGTATTAATAATACTCCATCAGAGGATGACAAAAATAGTTTAATTTCATTCCCCAAGAGAAAAATAGATGTGTCATTGAAGGAATAAGCAGGATCTAAGGATTCTGTCTTGAAATGGAAATGAAATGATGGAGGTGAATTACCATCTCTCATGAACCAGGAAATACGTTGCCTTTTACCATAGCCACCCTTTTTCAAACCTCTGTCACATTATCTATCATTTTACTCAGTTGATACCCAATTTTACAGAGATTTTCACACTGAAAGCCTCATCTCACATTTAATGTTCACATTTTATATTTGCCATTTCAGCTCGACTGTAAAGTTCACTGAACAGCTGAATTGAGTTCACTGAATATTGTTTTAACAATCTGAGGGCATTGTTCAGTTAAAATAAAGGAAAATAAATAAAGGTCAAGTTAAGACAGCAGAAACAAAAAAACCCTGTTAAACTTGACTAAAGAGTGATCGCCAAGGACAGAGAGGTTGAAGAAGAGGGACATAGAGAGAAAAAGAGAGAGAGTGAAATGGAGATTAGTGTGAGATACGACCTCTGGCCTGTACATTCCTGTGGTCCATATGCGGGCTATAGCTTAGGGCAGGGCCTCGCGGGGCAGAAACTGCCGGGCTCAGGGATTTCCATTGACAGCAAAGTGCTTACGGACATTGGGCGAGCTTTCTGGGCAATGGCGGGCTTAGGCGGCAGCCGACTCTGATGACACGGGTGATTCTTTTGTGTGCTCGGCCCCTCCACGCTCCCCTTGCCAGGGTATAAAAGGTTGGGCACTGAGCAGAGGGGGCCAGCACGAGCCAGCCAACCCGCACGGCACTGCAAGCTGTACTCACCTCACGCAGGTAAGAAACCACCAACCCCCACCCCCACAGCTGCACCTGCACCTGCGAACCTGATTAATGAGCTCACCGCCCCAGCGCACAACCTGAGGCCTCCTGCGCTGAGCTTAGCCTAAACACAGTCCCCACTGCAGCTTCCATCCAGAGTGGGCGCACTGCGCACCACAGAGGAACAGGGGCTGTTCTGGTCCAGTTGGGGAGCTATCCTACAGGCTGAAGGGGAGCCGCATGGGATATAGGTCCTACAGCTTGGAGGGCTAGCTTTTGGAATATGGGGATGAAACCTGGACAGATTTTGTTTCTGTGGGGCAGTCAGGCTGGGGGCGCGAAGCCTCGAGCCAGGCTCCCTGACCTCCCCCCCACCCCCTTCATCCTCCCGAGGGGGAACCTCAGGGACTGTTTGATGTGGCCCCGTACTCAACCCAGCCAGCTC
Source organism: Conger conger (assembly GCF_963514075.1). NCBI lineage: Eukaryota > Metazoa > Chordata > Actinopteri > Anguilliformes > Congridae > Conger > Conger conger. The sequence continues at coordinate 31,408,641 of NC_083771.1, forward strand.
ACCCACTTCGGATTCTCTCTGTCACCCCTGCACTTGCTCACCTCCCACACCCTTTCCCTGGCTCATCTCTTACTCATCTCTGTCTCCTTCTCACTCTCGCCTTCTCTCTCCTCCCTTGGCAGACTCTTCTGAACCTTAGCCATGTCTCAGACAGCCAAGTCCGCTGCCAGCCAGGGCACCGATGCCAAGGACAAGGGCACCCCAGCCCCTGCTGCCACCAGCAAGGCCACCAAGACCGGAGACCCCGGCATGGGTAACTTCAGAGTAAGTGAGGCGACTTAGCGAACGGGAACATAGCCAGCCCTAAAGCTGAACCGTAGCCGGCCGATACTCCATTATAGCAAATACAAGGTTGTAGCAGTAATCCCTCTCATTGGGTGCACACATCCACTGCAGCTGGCGCGGAATAATAATAGGGAGATGGAGGGGAGGCTAGAGCACCATGCAGCGCTGAACTAGAGCGTGCTGTGTGGACAGCAGTCTCCCAGACAGAGCCCTCTGTCCAGCGCTGGGCTGAATACTGATGGGAGACCCAGGGAGAGCAGAGCTCTGCTAAATACTCAAGCTGGCACCTGAGTCGGGCGTCTGGCGCTGCCTGCTGCTGTGTCACGGCCAGACACAAATCACTTTGAGCCTCTGGCACATTTAATACCGCGAGGCCAAGGGACTAACAATGAAAGGACTGGAGCGGACAGCAGTGGATATTAGAGCCGTAATCCTGCACCAGCTTTGAGCGGTGAACGGCACCGAAGACATCACCCTCTGAAAAGGATAGCATGGCGATTACACCCTGATTTGCAGAGGTTAAGCCTCATGTTTCTTAAGAACAGGCTCAGTTCCTTGGTTTTTGTTGGTGGTTGATGCTATTTTTTAGGGACATAGTCACAATGTAACATTGCCTGGTCTGCTTGCCTATGCAAGAGAGCTCCTCACAATGTTAGATACAAAGACTAGATTCTATAGACAAGAGAAAAGCACTGCTTAAACACAAAGCCAAGTGTAGTTCAGTATTAGTGAGCAGCCAAGTGGTGTATGTGTCTCTGAGACAGAGTGGTGCTCAAACTGGTTTTGAGGTGAAGGACAGATGGGTCTGAGAACATAGGTCAGAAATCATGCCAGTTGTATTATGAAAAATTCTTAGGCAGAACTACACACACACCAGGAGGTTAAAGTAAGGAACCAGAGCATGGAAAGCAGATGCTCATGAACAAAGGTTCCCAGCAACAGAATGGATGCCTACCTGCCAGAAAGGAACCGCTTTCTTCTGGTGAAGGCGACACTGCGGTTGGTCCCTCTCTTATATATACCCCCTTCCCTCCTTTTAGATCATGCTGTTCGACCAGGAGAACTTCCAGGGCAGGATGGTGGAGATCCAGAACGAGTGCGTGAACATGTGCGACCGTGGCCTGGACAGAGTGCGCAGTCTGCGCGTGGAGTGCGGCCCGTAAGTCCCGCCCAAAACATCTGCCCACAGGGCGCAAAGGCACCCAGTCTCCCCGTCAGCAGCGTGCCGCTGTTCCCAGACGCAATAACATTTAACGATAGGACCGTGCAATCCGAGAAATGCACTCTGTAGACTCAACACTATGGATCACTATGGAAACAGAATGAAATGCTGAAACTGATGTGGAGTACAAATGCATATATGATGTGGAGTACAAAGCTTCTCTCACATCCATTGATTGGCAACTTGCACATATTTGGGTACTGATATAATGGATATGGATAGTGGTAGAATGGATAGTGATTATTATTCAATAGATTCTCTGTTTTTTTGTAGTTAAAGACTGAAAAAATTATAAACAAATAAATACACACAGTCTAATCAATGGGGCCAGAGATATCTGGCCTTGTGATTCACTTGACACCTCTGGTAGGCTTGGTCTCCTTGCAGTGCTGTGAAACCAGCAGTAGTTTGAGCCTGAGTGGCCAACAGTTAAGGGAACAATCCAAACTTGTCTCTGAAAGACTCTCTCTTCCTCCCAGCTGAGCCTAACTGTGTCTGCTCTCCTTTCTTTCACCCAACCCCATCTCTACATCCCTATCGCTCCTTTCTCCACCCGTTTCCCTCCTTTCCATGGCCGCTCATCTCTGGAACCCCCATCCCTGGACCCCCCCCCCCTCCCCTGCTCTCTCTGTCTCCAGCTGGGTTGGCTTTGAGCAGACTAATTTCCGTGGCGAGATGTTCATCCTGGAGAAGGGGGAGTATCCTCGCTGGGACACCTGGTCCAACAGCTATCGCAGTGACTGCATCATGTCCTTCAGGCCTATCCGCATGGTGAGAAACAGCACCCCCATGTGTTCAGGGATCAAACCAAACGCTGACACACTGACACCAGACTGAGTACCCCACACTCAGGCTGAGACACATGCATTGACTAACGACACATGAACAATGACAGCGGTGTGAACACCCACAATAAAACTAAAGCACCACACTCGGGCCATGCTATGCGCACACCACACACACCATTAGCAGTGGCTGAGCATGTACCACCCAGGTCTATTGCCCAGGATCTCCCTTCTCACTCCCTCCTCTCCTCCGGATCAACAGGACAGCCAGGAGCACAAGATCTGTCTCTTCGAGCTGTCTGACTTCAAGGGCAACAAGATGGAGATCCAGGAGGATGACGTGCCCACCCTCTGGGCACACGGCTTCTGTGACAGGGTGGGCAGCGTGAGGGTCCCTGGAGGAGTGTGAGTATTCCGGGGGTCCGGGAAGGGCTGGGGGCAAGGGGACGGTGAAACCGCCATGCACATCTGCTGTTTACTGTTGGTGCTGATAGGGCTGAGAATCACTAAACCTGACACTGACCACGGTGATGAAGGACATTACATTACCTTAAGATAATCTCTTTGAAAATGGTTAAAGCTAACACCTTTAAGAGTCAGGACCTGTGTAAGCAAAGCTGCTCCACAACTGACTGGAATGCCAACCTCAGGCAGCAAACAAATATGTCAACCAGTGATATCTCACTTACACAGTAGCCCTAGCCAGCAATACATAATTCATTTGTACCTATTTTTCTTGTAAATATTGCTGATTAATACCCAAGCAGAGCACTATTCTGTTTCAGGGTACAATTTGGAAATGTGTTCCTTAAAGAACAAAAATGTGTGTGTGCATAGAATGCATAGAATAAGTAGGCTTTCTTTATATGGGCTAAAACAAGGTAGAGAGTGACTACAGTGGAAAAGGTCTGATCCAAGTGGAGCTAACCAGGAAAAAAATGAAAAAGGGAAAAACACAATGCAAGAGCATGTGCAGGAGCACATATGGTTGGCATTCAAAATAGAGCTCTGACACACACCTCAGGCTAAAATATGCCTGGTTAATCAGCATGGCATAGATTGAGGGATTCAGCAGATGGAATAAACCATTGAACTTTGCTAGTGTCTTCCTCTCGAGGATGTTCTATCAAAACAAGCTCAAAAGCAATGTAATTGAATTAAGTGTTTGTTAATTACCCTGGCTATGGTTTACAAATCTTTCTGACTCTATTCATTTTCCTTCTGGGTCCTTCTGCAGGTGGGTTGGCTATCAGTACCCTGGCTACAGAGGCTACCAGTATCTGTTTGAGTGTGGCGACTACAGACACTACAACGAGTTTTGTGCCATCCAGCCCCAGATTCAGTCCATGCGACGTGTGAGGGACATGCAGTTCCACCAGCGCGGGTGCTTTAACTTCACCACTGCCAGCAAGTGAGCTCCCCCTGCTGGTGACCTCCAGCACTGCACCAAGCTCAGGGGCTGTTTTATCCCCTGCCCCCCTCCCCCCCTACACCCCCCCGCCCTCTGACTTCAACCAGAAAAAACGAGATATAGATATGACAGCATCGTAACGGACATCTACTTGACTTTTTATGATGCCCTTAATAAACATGTTTTAGAGAATGAACCCTGCTGCCTGGCTTGTCTTCATTAGCCTCCATTTTTCTTTCTCTTCTTGTGTGGTTCTCTGTCCTCATTGCAAACACAGTGCCACCCTGAAATATTATCCCTCTCTCTGAAGGATAACAAAAAACTCACAGAATCTCACAGTAAACCTGGGAGGGTAAATACAAATAAATAAAAAATGACCACAAAAAAGGACATCTAAACAAACAGCGAAACTAAAATATATATTTCATATATCACCCTGAGTATAACCACAATTTTGCAGAACATGAAACAAATGCTAAAATGTTGCTTTGCTAAATGCGAGATGTATTGCTGATTTGCTTTTTGCACTTGCTGTCCCCCCTGGAACTATACTTTGCCTTTGCCTTTCTTGAGAATTATAGCAGTTGATCCCTAGATTAATGGTCTTTGCACTTGTGTTTGCATTGCAAGTTGCCATGGATAAGAGCATCTGCTAAATGCAAGTAAAGTAAAGTCAACAATTTTCAAGTAAATACCTACTGTACACCTACCTATGGAGAACACCACATTAAATGCAGTGCTGATAATCTGGGCAGTCTGATCATTTACTTATCAGACATTATTTATGCTCTTATTAAATATAGTAACAGACGCATTGTGAGAGGATTGTGAGATGTGTATGGTACTGGGTAGTGTTGAGCATGCAATAGTGGTGTGTTGTAAATTCGTTAATAAAAAAGAAATGCTATTGAATAGAATCGTGGAAAGTGGTGAATGGGTTGCTGATGTTAGAGATTTCTTGGGTGAAGGGTAAGGTTGTGCAGACAGGGATCTGACAACCGGCCTAATCTGTTCAACCCTCCAGCCCAGTAGGTGGAGGTAATGCAGCTTTCATTCAATTGAATAAACACAATAGAAGAAGAAGAAGTAGATTTGTTACAGCAATGACAGATACGCTCTAGCAGAACCCTGTGATGGCATCTCTTTTCAGTTTTCGAAAAGGTCAGTAATTTATGATGGTTTTTTGTCACTAGCTACCTGCTATTTTAAATTCGATTCGAACGAGGTTCAGATCACTTTAGATAAAAAGTTGTCTGACGATATCTGTGCACACATTTTTGTTTTGTGGAATGCTGTTGTTTAGCATGATCGTAGCAGTAGCTAACCGGCTTGTCAGTCGTGTGGTAAAGTTAGTTTTATTTTTACAGTTTGCCTGCTATCTTTACTCTTGTTGGCTATCTAAGAGTAAATATAATACTAATAATAAATGTCCCCGAAACGGCTAGCATGTCAGGTAACCAAAGTACGAAAATGGTCACCTAAAATATGTCAACAAGCTGAAAGTTGTTTTTTATGCTGCTAAAGGTTATTGTGTATGACTAGCTAGAGCATGTTTGCAGCTTGCGAATGTTAGTAGCTGGCTGCTATGTTTTATTTGACTCGCAAACTTATTTTAACCGCCTGACAAGAATTGGCAGCTTGCAAAGGACTTTATGTAACATTAGAGTAGCTTGACTATTGCAATGGGGTCAATTTAGGACTTTCCTGTTAAATTTTACTCGAACTAGCCTAGTTAATGTTAAGTTACCAAAGCAACACGATAATTTAGCCTACAACGTTACCCTAGAAGCAATTCAAAACAACGATTGTGTTATTTAAGCCATCGTTAGCTTATGTATTGCATATTTCGTATATGCCAATTTCCTGCGTTATTTGAGCTTGTGTGAAGTCAAGCAGGACCCAGGAGTCCACTGCAAAGACGTGAAGTAACTATACACACCAAATAACAACATAGTAGTTAATATTCGGTACATTTCTAACAACAAGACCAGCCTATTAAACTTCATGCAGGCGCGCGGACTGGGACAAGGGTCAGAGCGGAGCGCGCAAACGTAAATTCACCTTTCACCCAGTTAGGATCAGATCGGTCATAAGGCGTTAGAATTGGACGTTACATGACCTGAAGATAAAGTGATTATAATTTTATACTTCTCTGTCTGTTTAAACAGAGAAACGACTGCAATTTAGCGCAGTTTTTGTTTGAGATGGGATGTCGGGAGTTATTTGGGAAATTCATCACAACTGGTTTCAAGATGCCTGCCTACAGAACAATGTATATGACCGCAATATATTTTAATTTGCCGTTGCAAATTTATCACAGATTGCTTGTCTTAACCCCAATAAATCATAGACACATTTTTAATAACTCAATTAAATGCCTCATTTTGAATTTACCCACCATCTTATGGGATTTATCTGGACATGAATATGGGCAAAGCAGCAGATTCGTCTGAAGTTTATTGAGCTTGTCTAAGGTTGCACGTAAATTTGAAAGCAGTCACAAGTGAAAACATGAAACAGAGTATCATTCTTGACAAAACTGTACCAATAAATGCGAAGACCATTTCCATTATTTCTCCTATAGGCAACACGTGGACACACACACACACACACACAAATGGTGAAAAGGACTCATATTTAACTGATTGACTGGCCACTGTGTTTACTGTGTGTGTGAGAAATGGCAGTAAATTGCGGATAGTGGAGGAATTGAAAAGGACTTTAGATGAAAAGACCTTTTAATTGTGAGCGAATTGCACAATTTGCACTTTGATGTCAGAACACACCCTTGCAGAAATAAAATGTGCTGCAGTATATTGTTAATATGTGAACTTTATAATGTAATTATTTACAGTACTGTACTATGTTGCGATGTCTCCCTCATTCCCTCTCTCCCTCCCCCTCCCTCTCTCCCCCTCTCCCTCTCCCCCTCTCTCCCCCTCTCAGCGCTGGGTGTGGTGTTAGGCCGGGGGATGCGTGGTCTTTCTCAGCTGGCGGAGCTGCCGGAGATGCACCAGATGCTCAGACAGACGTGCAGGGACTTTGCGGAGCGAGAACTGGCCCCCATCGCCGGCAGGCTGGACCGAGAGCACACCTACCCCGCCAAGCAGGTGCGCACCTCCAGGGTCATAAGTCAAGTGCCACAGCTGGTGGATGGCCCGTCTTTGGGGGAGGGTCGCTGGCTTGGTCGTGGGCCAGCAGACTCACCCCCTGCTGGGGTTCACATCAAAAGCAGGCAGCTAAAGCCAGGGCTTGCCTACCCTACTCCTGGAGATCTACCCTCCTGTATCCTGTGCGTCTTCATTTCAGCCCTTAATTGACACGCCTGATTCTACTAATCAGCAACTCTGGGACATCTCTAGCTGTTGCATGAGGTAGTAGATTAAGGAACCTGCAGGACGGTATATCTCCAGGAACAATGTTGGGCAGAGGGTGCTCTCTGGGTCTTGGGTACCCACTGTATTTTCCATTACAGGATTCTGTGTCAAGTACAGGTGTAAACCAGGGTAGTTCATAATTGGTTTGAATATTAACCATTAGGCACACCTGCTCACCAAGACTGGAGTTGTGTGCTCCTGACTTAAACATACATTTTTCTGGGGGGAAAATGAGGTGCAGTGTGAGGGTGTGTGAGGGATATGGGGTGCAGTGTGGGGGTGTGTGAGGGATATGGGGTGCAGTGTGGGGGTGTGTGGGGGATATGGGGTGCAGTGTGAGGGGGGATATGGGGTGCAGTGTGAGGGGGGATATGGGGTGCAGTGTGAGGGGGGATATGGGGTGCAGTGTGGTTGATATGGGGCACAGTGTGAGGGGGGATATGGGGCACAGTGTGAGGGGGGATATGGGGTACAGTGTGAGTATGTGAGGCGCAGTGTGAGGATGTGTGGATCTCTCTCCTCAGGTGCGGGAGCTGGGGGCTCTGGGGGTCATGGCAGTGGAGGTCCCGGAGCACCTGGGCGGGGCCGGGCTGGATTACCTGGCCTACAGCCTGGCTGTGGAGGAGCTGAGCAGGGGCTGCGCTTCCACGGGGGTCATCGTCAGCGTCAACAACGTCAGTCTGTGTCTGTCTGCTCCTGCCTGTCTGTTTCTGCCTGTCTCCGCATTTTCTGCATGTATCTCCGTCTGCCAGGGGTCAATTACATTTCAGTTCACATTCAGTGGCATTCAACTCCACCCTAGTTTGTGGCATTAAGCTCTTTGCTCACTCCCTCAGGCCTCCTGCTCTATCTCTCTCTCCGTTTGTGTGCCCCTGTACTTGCGTTGCCCACACCTCCCCCCTCTGTGTCCCCCTCAGTCTCTCTACCTGGGCCCCGTGCTGAAGTTTGGTAACGAAGAGCAGAAGGAGAAGTGGATCACCCCTTTTACTACGGGGGAGAAAGTGGGCTGCTTCGCGCTGAGCGAGCCAGGTAAGGACTCCAGACCGGTTGCTATAGCAACAGGGCTGCTCTGTCCCCACAGGCCAGGGGCTATGCTGGTATCTCAGGTGGTCGACCGGGACGGAGCGCACTTCCCTCTTTATAGAGCGGGAAATCAATCCACCAGGGATTGGGACACTGTGCTGTGGGAGGTGTAATGGAGAATCGTGAACCCAAGGTCTGGCTTACTGTGGTCTTTAAAGGCCTAATGTAGTTGCCAAATATGGATTAGTATGTAAATCTCAAGCAATTTCTAATCGTCGACTTGGTTAATTGGCCAAAGGTTTCCTCTCAGCTCATGTGTGAGCATTCTGGCTCACTGTCAACTGAGTTTCATGCCATTAATAAATGCATAATATCACCTGTCACAACTGATTGAGCACCAAATATTTGCTTTGAATGCACTATATTTTTTATGAAAGGGCTTAAGCCCCTCCCACTCTCAGTGGCATAGGAGCGTTTCATTGGCTCGGGTTGATGCCGAGGACGCTCGGCGCCCCCCCCTTTCTTCTCGTTACCCAGGCAACGGCAGCGACGCGGGCGCGGCCTCCACCGTAGCGACACAGGAAGGGGAGGAGTGGGTTCTGAACGGCACCAAGGCCTGGATCACCAACAGCTGGGACGCGTCGGCCGCCGTCGTCTTCGCCACCACGGACAAGAGCCTGAAGCACAAGGTAGGGCTCGCGTTCACCAGCAGGGGGCAGCACAGGGGGCAGTCAGGAGAACTACAGGACGGATTCGACGGCACCAAATATGCGTGAACATTCGGCAAGAGAAACGGTACTAAAAGTGTTTGGATGAAGATTCAAGATTCAAGGCTATCCAGTGCATTTTTTCCTGAAAAAATGTGTGCTCACAGGGAAATATTTTACAGGCCTGTGCTCCTTGAAAGAGATGTTCACATAGAGCCATGCGATTAATGCGGCCAATTCCACGTTTTAACTTGATGCATAACCCTACCAAAACCTAGCAGAGTCAGTTTCAGAGCTACTGAATGAGATGCAGTAGTGTGCTCTTAAATTTTGCATTTTTCTTAAATTGCTCTTAAATCTTAAAGATTTTAAATTTTAAAGAAAATTGCCCCTTCAAATCAATAGAACGGATGTCAGGAGCTTTACAAAATGGGACAAACAGTTCTGAGCGAATATTCTGTTCTGTGTTCTGTTATGTTTCTAACGCAAGAGAATAAACCCAGTCTGTGTAACAGGCCGTGAAATAAGATTAGATGCACAAGATAAGGCTTCATTACAAGAGTGCAGCGGGCTCATTTGGCTCTGAAAGTAATGCTGTGGATAGGAGCCAGGGCTAGATGGCACAGCACGGGGAAAATGCTTCATCGGTTATTTGACCTAAGGACTATGACCGGTATTGGCATTGTGCAAGATGTACGGTCATTTGAATCCTGTCCAGTTTGGATCTGAACGTGACCGCTCCCAACTGGTCCAAAAGCTGTTGCCGCTCTGTCACAAGACAGTCGCTGCTTTACAATACAGGTGTTGCATAGTGGGCAGCTTCAGAGGACAATAAGGACAATAAGCCCAAAGGCCACAGAACAATAAGCTCAAAACAATCAGGTTTTGTTGCTTAATTGGTATCATTCCCTGTCATATAGACCTTGGATGACACTGAATTGTGTCTGTGTCTGCATGTGCGTTGTGTAAGGAGGGAGGCTCTGATAGGACTGTAAAATCCTGACGTGGTGAATTCAGCCTGTCTGTCTCGCTCCCTCTGCCCTGCTGGTGCCAGGGTATCAGCGCGTTCCTGGTGCCCATGCCCCACCCCGGGGTGTCTCTGGGTAAGAAGGAGGACAAGCTGGGCATCCGAGCCTCCTCCACCGCCAACCTGATCCTGGAGGACTGCCGTCTGCCTCTGGGCAACCTGCTGGGCCAGCGAGGCATGGGCTTCAAGATCGCCATGGTAACCCCCGCGCAACGCACACCTGAGCGTACACCTCAACAATTGAACATGCACGTTATCGCCCTTTCACGTGAACCCCACTGAGTGTTTTTGGGGTGTTCTCCTCTCAGCAAACTCTGGACAGCGGGCGGATAGGGATCGCCTCTCAGGCGTTGGGCATCGCCCAGGCGGCGCTGGACTGCGCAGCCGACTACGCGCTCAAGAGGACGGCCTTCGGGGCGCCCATAGCCAAGATGCAGGCTATCCAGGTACATGGTCACTATTTCAACATCCTTTATGGTTAGGAAGGAACAGGTCAGGTGTCAAAATATGTCAAGCTGGGCGGCTCATTCTATTAAGATATGGATGAGCCTCACGGTCTCTGGAAGATTCTGGACCATGACCGTTCCGACTGTGAGCAAGAAGCTCCGTTGCGTGGCCCAGGGTATGGGAGAGATCCCCACTGATCGACTGACCCTGGTCTCCATTCCAAAGCTGTGTATGAAAGGTCTTCCTCTGACCCAACTCTGTGCTTAGCTGTAGTCTGCAGTGTAAAAAAAAAAAAAAAAAGCAGGCTAGCTGGCAATAGCACGTGGGACCACGGATGTCCACCCTCTCCAGTGGTTATCTAAAGTGGGGTTACTGTGGTTGCAAACCTTCATTCCTAAATAAAGTGGGAATAGGACGTGCTTAGCCCTGTTGTGAGTGTGAGCTTATTCCTGTGTGTGAATATGTGTGTGACGCTGTTTCTCTCTCCCAGTTTAAACTGGCAGACATGGCTGTGGCAGTAGAGAGTGCCCGTCTTCTCACGTGGAAGGCGTCTCTGCTACGAGACGCTAAGAAACCCTTCTCTAAGGCGAGTTTGGCCTGCACTGCGCAACGCACACATGCACACACGCACACACGTGCACACACGCGCTCACACACGCACACACCCACTCACACTTTCGATCACACACGCACACACCCACTCACACTTTCGATCACACACGCGCACACCCACTCACACTTTCGATCACGCATGCACACACCCACTCACACTTTTGATCACATGCACATTAGCTTGCGCGCACACTCACTCAACTGCTCACTGCGCTCTACTTCCTGTCTAACAGGAAGCCGCCATGGCCAAGCTGGCTGCATCAGAGGCTGCTACGTTCATCTCCCACCAGGTGAGTGTGTGTCCGTGCATACACACACACACACACACACCGCTCGTGTTGGGTTTACTACGCATGTAACGCAAGCTTCTGATCCAGTTACTTCTTTTAAAATGACTTTGGGGGAAACACAGGAGTGTTATATGTTATCAATTACATTTGCTTGCACTGCCTGAAGAAGATAATGGTAAGACATCACATGCTTTGCTTGTTCTTTATCAGCTGTGTGTCTTTCATTGCTCTATCATTAAATGATGTGGTGTTAAACCATATACAGTATACACAAATTAACCATAAGAGTATATGTAATGTACATCAGGGGACCCCAACCCTGTTCCTGAAGAAACACAAGGTCTGCTGACTTGTTTTCACCTTTAAAGTAATCAGCACCCAGTTTAGACACAAGAAGCCAGGTGATGAGTGCAACACTTAATTAAGCACTTCATGAAACCAGCAGACCATGCGCCCCTCCAGGGCTGAGGTCAGCAACCCCGGATTTAGACCAAAGAAACCAGCGAGGTGAATTAATTGTTAGTTAAACGTTAAAGCGCTTGACTGCAGTTAAGTGCCGCGTGACAACCACAACCAGCAGACCCTGCAGCTCCGCGGCTCCAGGGGTGGCTGTCCGTGGTGTACGTTTCGGCACCGCTCTGTGTGACGCGGTTCCCTTTCCTCCCGCCCAAGGCCATCCAGGTGCTGGGGGGCATGGGCTACGTGACGGAGATGCCGGCCGAGAGGCACTACCGCGACGCCCGCATCACCGAGATCTACGAGGGGACGAGCGAGATCCAGAGGCTGGTCATCGCCAACCTGCTGCTCAAAGAGTATCAGTCCTGAGGGGGGCGCTGCTGTTCCCCACCCCGCCCCGCCCTGCACCCCTCACTGCGCCTGTAGACCTGGGCCAAATCGCCACTGTGGTGAGAGGAACAGGAACCCGCTCATCGCCGTTTCTTCCAGAAGCACCGCGAAACCGTGTATTATTTAATTTTGAACCTTGAACGTTTTGTTGTTTTGGGAAAGTCTTTCAGGGACAAAGCTGTCCCTCCTGAAGTGCCGGTGGTTCATGTCCACTTGGACATGCAACTCCCATTTTGGCCTACGGGGGGAGACATAACAGAGTGCCTGCACCTGTAGCCGGTACCTACACTTGTAGAATGAAGTGCGTGTTTGTTTTATAGAACACTGAAAAGCTAGCTACAGGTGCATTGTTTTTCACACAACTCCTTTTGTTTTCTGGCAACTTGTATATAAATAATGTGAATTCTGTAGATTATGCCATTTTTAAGAAATAAATTAATAATCAGAAGTTCAGTATGTGGTGCAGTATTTGTTTCTGGGACCATTACAGTTTTTTACAATCGTTTTCACATTTGTCTCAATACCATGTCCACTTTTTCAAAACTCTTCACACAGTGTGCTCCTGAGCACATCAGTTAACCTTTGGTGCAAAATGCACTTCAACCACCAAAACACTTCATATTTCACCCAAAAGTAACTCATGCTGCCTTAACTATAGCATATGCTTTCTCCCATAAGACTACTTTTTCTCTCAATGTACAATGAACTACAAAACACAAACAACTTGGAGCATTGCTAAATACATATATTATGTGTTTCCCTTTCCTCTATTTTTGCATCCACAAATATTTCAAGCCAAGTAGCTAAAGAAACTTTTGATTTTTAAACTTTTAAAGAAACTGTTGGTTTGCCTCTCCCAAAAGTTGGTTTGCCTCTCATGACTTAGTGTGGTAAATTTACAGTAAACTGTATGAATGAATGTTTTACTGTATCGGAAACCCAGGATAACAATTTTTACTGTGTAATATAAAACAATATATGATGAGAAACAAATCACAAAAGCAACAGTATTCTTAAGGGGGTTTTATAATATTTTGCCATTTGCTCACAGTGCAATATACTGTAGTTCAGAAAAGAAAAATACAATACAGTCAATTACTCGAAATATATTCCAGTCAATAACATATACATACCAAGTAGCAAAATTTTCACTATATACAGTAATTCCCACATATATTGTCTGCCTATCAGTATCAGAAATCTACTGTTGGCCTGGCCCATCCATCCTGTCCTCTGCATTTGGCCAAAGATTTTCATCAACATCGCACCAAATATTATCTTTTGCCATACACCGAGGAAAAGATCTCTTTGCGTGCCTTATCCAGCCCTGGATGTGTTCCACTGTTATGTCCATACACCCAGCAGCCATTGCATCTAGAAGTGACATCTGGTCATGTGGGTGGTGGTTATAAACCTTCACATATACCTTCATAAACTTCACATTGGTACCTGAGTTCCTTGACACCCTCAGAGTTCCTGTCAAAGGGGACAGTGTACAACTGTTATCTGATCTGATGTTTCTGGAGCACTCTTGAAATGGTTGTAGTGCTTACACTGTCAATGTTTGGAAATATGCTTTTTCTGGAAACTTCTCAAATCACAATACTACTGTAATATACACATCAATTGAACTCCTTCAGTCAGAATGCTGTAAATACTGTATAGTACCTGTTGGTTTGCCTGAAAATCCTCAATATTGAAGCCACAGTGGATCTAGGCAAGTTTGGTTGAACCCTCAAACCTGCTTCTCTCAGGGACAGACCATGATTTACCACATTATCAATGACTGTGGCACTGATTTCATCAGACGCAACTGTTCTGGCTCTTCCACGACGTCTTCTTCCTCTGCCTATGGCTGCATCCATTTTCCTCACCAAGGCTAAAGAATGCAAATGCCAATCCAAAGATGGCCCCTTTTGTATATGTGGTAACGGGACACAAACAAAAAAGACCTGGGTAGGTTGTTCGCTGAAATGACAGCCAGGTGTTTCAGCAATACATATACAGCAGTAATAGTGGAAAAATCTCTTCAGTGACAACTACATCTATATTTTCCCTATATACATGCACATTTCAATGCAAGTATGACTTTTGTATCGATGGTAAGAAGGCTGCAAACAAAAAATAAAATGAATAAATTGAATAAACTTTCTGCTAAAATCAGAAGGATCTGTCAAGGATATAGTTTCATTTGTCTGTCAAAATACAACATATTTCTATCAACAGTGATCAGAATTTTTTTGGTTTTTAACTAAAAGTTAACTGTTTTGAACAGAGTATCTAAATGTCTGCAAAATTAGCTGTTTTTGTATAGACTTTTGCTGGTAGTGAACACTGACTGAGAGAGGTATTCATGAATTTTGGAAGAAGTGGTGATTGAATGCCTTTAGTATCAAAGCAATGCAAAAATATCCACAGTTTAGTTCACATGGTCTATTGATATGGTGAATGTGTTAAGTGTTTTGAAAAAGTGGACATGGTATTGAGACAAGTGTGAAAACGATTGTAAAAAAACTGTAAATAAAGTGGGCAGAAGTTAAATCAAGCTCCCAAGTGGCTTAGTTAACAGTGTACATGAGCACAGTTTCCTGACCTTGTGTCATCTGCTAAATATTTATTTGCTCCACTAACGAGTTTGATATATATAGTGCCCCCCCCCCCCCCAGTGATGTTTCAAAAGTGGCCACACGGTGACGCACTGCCCCAGTCATGTCACTGATTTGATTTCATTATGGCAGTTATGCAGTAAAAAATTTTGATTACAAATGACCAATGAAGTACTGCCTTGTGGACAGTATAAGAATAGCTTTTAGAATAAATACATAAAAAAGCTCAACTTAAGATGGGCTTTATGTGGTAGTATTTTCTTTATTTTGTTCTTTATGTATTATTCATAAAACTAATAATGATTTCATTGCGCATTTTCTTTAAATTGCTAAGATAGGTTTAGCACTTAGCATCTGTTGCCGTACACTCAAACGGATTCAGCACAGGGGTGAAGCTTTAAGTAAGATGCCAGCTGGTCGATACATTCGCCATGCTCCAGAACCGTCTGCGTCCGATCTTGGAGGAGGCAGAGCGCCTGATAACCCTGGGATTTGATAGTAAAGGCACAAACACTCAAAACTACATCAACAAGCAAAGTATTTAACGACCAAATTCAGTAAACTGTGGAATTATTTTAAAATGTCTTGACCCAGGCCTGAACTTGACCCAGGCCTGAACTTGCATAGAGCTATTAATCAAAAGTGCTTGCAACTGCACAAACACTGCATGCAGGAAGTTTCAGCCAGATGGTGTTAACTGCAACCTTAAAAAATGTCGAAAATCTTGTCTTGAAGTCACAAGAAAATACTGTGGCTTCTTGGAATTAAGGATAAGGATGCCTTCTGATTGGAGGAGAAGCAGATGTTCTCAGTCCATCACAGACACCGACCAATCAGCATAGGATCATGAGGGAATAAAGAGTGGTTTGAAGTTGGAAGAAGTGTGCGCACTCCTGGATGTCAGCTGAGCAAATTGGTTGAGAGTCTGCTCAGTTGTTATCTGTATTCCTTGCTTACTAAGTTGTCTCATTAAATAGTTTATCATTGAATTTGGTCTCAAGTGTCCTGTCTTCATCCCCACCTAAACGAACACGCGGAAGAGGAAAATAAATTCCCCAACAGTAAACCCAGTTCCCAACACTGACTGCAAGCAGATAGTACACGTACCAAACTGTGCCACTCACGTTATAATAATATTTAGAATCTTTTCCTGTGTTGTTCACACGCCCATCCTGAGTGGTGCCACCCTGTTAAGCGACTGTTAAGGTCTCACTATCCATTTCTCATGACCCCTCTGTGCTCCTCATGCATGTCTGTTCTGTTTTACTGGTTGTGTGTTTGCGCAGTTTCCCTAGACCCACAAAATCCTCATCTCCTGTTTCTTGCATCCTCTCCGCTTCTTAACGACAGGAAGATTCCAGTTGGTAACACGAGTTCAACGAGTACAGAATGTCTCTTTTCCACAATAGTGTGGCCTATACTGTAGTCATGCCTTGAACAGATTTTCAGATGACATAAGGGCTTCAAATTTCTATATACTGCATATTTAAAATGTAGACTTTAAAATGTTTCAGTCATGTACAAATTCTCTTGTCATTTGCATATATGTTTTGTTAAAGTGTAGTGAAAAATGCATGTGTCATACCTCTGCATTACTCTCCAGAACCACTACCATATAAAGCCAGTCATGCCACCCTCGATTTATTAAAACTACAAAGTGTACAAAGAGTACAAAGTGTCATTGTCTTAATGATGTTTTTTTTGTTGGTAATTTCTCAACCCCATAACAGTTTTCTTGACTTTCATTGGCACAATTCTGGTCCTCATGTTGACCAATGCCAATAACAGTCTCCAAAGGTAATTAAAAGTCTAAAATCAAGATGCTTATGCCTGCCCCAAGGCAGCGCGTGAACACAACTGACTACAACGCCTGAGAAGCTGTTTGCACCAAATATTACACACTCAGTAAGTCTGAGATAATTCCTTATGACCCAACAAACGGGTCTTTAATTGTATGATACTGCATTTTGTTTTAGATTTAGATTTATTTCAGATTTTTCCCTTTTTCTCCCAATTTGGTAGCCAATTATACCCCATCTAATCCAATTAGTGTTAGCTGGGGGATACACCGCCCAAACCCCGTCCCTCGGCGGCCCGAAGGAGAGCAACACGCCTTCTTCAAGCCGTCTCGTCTCATGCCCATGACTGTGATTCCGAGGAGCCCGGGGTGCTGTTGTGCGCAGTGATCCGCTAACCCTGCCAAGTCCCTCCCTCTGGAGCAGTGAGCCAATTATGCCACTCCATGAGAGCCGGCCAGACTTGAGGATACTGTATTTTTAGTTACTCTATTTGGACACATTGTAACTGCACATGAGTGAACGATCACATGGCCTACAGAATTCAGCAAGGGCAATTCCTTTGTTTTCACTATACACTGAAGATAATTGAATTTGAGGTAAAAAGATGAATTTCAGCTTTTATTTATTGGTCTTTTTTTTAATCTAGATTTTTTAAACAACTTAGAACACATCACCTTTTATATCAGACCACCCAATTTTTAGGTGAGCAAAAGTATTGGAACATGTGACTGACAGGTGTTTCTTGGTGCCCAGATGTAAGATTGGTTAAACATAAAAATAAATAGTTCTGAATGTCTACTCTTGGTTTTAGCTTTGGGTTTTGCCTGTGAAGACTGCATTTGTGTTAGAAAAGCTAAACCAGCATGAAGACCAGGGAGCTGTCTTTGGGAGAAAACAAGCGATTTTCATGCTTAGAAAACAGCCAAAATTGCTATTGGGATTAGGCGTTTGGTTTTAGCCATTGCACAAGCCTTGGGGATAGCTTGTGTAACAATGTGGAATGTCCTGAAAAAGAAAGAAACCGCTGGCGTACTGAACAACAGACACGAAACAGGTCAACCAAAGGAAACAATAGCAGTTGATGACAGAAACATTGTGAGAAAAAACCCCACAAAAATATCAGTCTGTGACATCACAAACAATCTCCACAGGGCAGGGGTGAAGGTATCTCAATCAACCTTCGAAGAAGAGCAGCAATATAAAGGGTGTACCACAAGATGAAAACCACTCGTCAGTAGTAAGAATCGGAAGGCGAGATTACAATCTGCAAAGAAGTACAGAGATGAGCCACAGATAATTTTTCTCACCTAAAAATGGGGTGGTCTGATACCAAAGGTGCTATGTTCTAAGTAGTTTAACACATCTAGGTGTAAATACCAGGAAATAAAAGCTGAAATTCTGAACTCTTGTCTCATGCTCATCTTTTTATCTCAACCCCAATGTAATCAGTGTATTGCAAAAACAAAGGAATTGGCCTTGCCTTTCCAATACTTTTGGAGGGGACTGTTCGTGACTGTACTGACAGGAAATCGGCTGCCTAGCTGATAAGGCTCCATGTTTATTTCCACATTCAGCAAAATGTGCTGAATTCCCCATTAATGAAAGGGGAAGCTCGATTAGTTGACCATCTTCATTAGCATGGAACCAGACTTCTTGGAACAGGAGCAAAAGTTCATGAAAATTTGGGCAGATAATCAAGAATAGGTCAGTTTTGCTGACACGCTGTGTTCTTGTTTTCAGATCCCTTTATCAGATAGTTCAATGACCAGATGACTGGCTGCTGAACCAGCCCTGGCTGCAGGAATTCAGTTACTTTTTTTCTTTTTGAAATTCAACATTCAACAATTAAGCTGTTCCTAGTTTGCAAATAGAGGCTGGGTTTCAATCACAAATTGTCCTGAAATTTGACCACCAAACAAACGGAACATTTTGAATTAGTTTGTGTGCCTAAACTTACCAAACTGTGAAAAAGTATAATTATTCCTTGTAATCATTTCCCAATTTTTTGGAGAAATTGATTGAATCCCAACTATAGACAAGTTTATCCCTGCATACACCTAATTAATCTGTCCTGTAAGTGTGTGGGATTGTTCGTTCCATATTTTGTGAAGGAGGCAGCATACCTCCTGCAGAGGAATTCATTCTGGGACTGGAGACGGGCTTCTCCATGATCCACCTAGCTGGCCTCTCTTACCTCCGAGGAAACCATCTTATGAAGGAAATGTGGGCTGCATCCAGAGGTAGAGGTCTGCTGATCTGGCACTTGACAGAATTATGAACTTGGGAAATGTCCCCCAACCCCCCTTTACCAGAGATGGTGCGAGGTCATTGTGTTAACAAAGCCAATCCTGAAGTCATATCCCACATCTGGCTGTGAGGAGTGTTTATGAAAAGGTGCAACCCCCCACCCCCACAGTTCCTTCCGTCTTCCTAGTGTGTCTAATTACTCCTTTGTTTTGTGATAAAGCTCTTAGTAATCCTGCACCTGACCTGCTGCTGCTGTGCGTGAGATGCCACCCCCCCTCCCCCCCTTGTAATATTTTTGTCTGGTCGTTCTATCTCTGACCAAAAGGGTGTATGAAAAAGATGTAGTCACCCAACAACACAACATATTTAAAATAACTGTTTATTCACGTATTGTATTTAATGAGACTACAAAGTATGTAACCCGATGCAGTTCTACCGTGGAGAGATATACACGTTGTCAGGTTATAAATACGACAGCATCCTGCTATTTCACTGTACACATGTACACAGATTCTTCCTATTAGCCACTTTTAAAGTTTGATAACATGCAGACCATATTTGCCACGATACAGTGTCGGTAAATACGGTAATTTGCGTTCATTATAGACATAACATGTCACTCCAAAATACAATGACAGGAGAAAGGAACATCGATGCACTAGTGAGTCTACTATAACGTATACATTGTATAGGCAATTCTTTGTAGACTAAAGTATCAAAGCAAAACAGCCTACACAGAGAGAAACTAAATCAAACTGATGTACAGAGAACTTTTCCCCGGTGGCATTTTAAAGGTTTAAGGTTTAAGATGAATGCAAATAATAATTACAGATAATAAGAAATACAATGCAAGTATCTACTGTTCTACTGAACATCTGTTTTTAACAGTTCTGGCTATCATCTGTTGATTTGTCATCAATGTTTTTTTTTCAAGTCCAGTGGGCCTACCCGTTCAAATTATTATTGGGGGCAGAGGGTACTTCGTTGCATTGGGAAAAAGCAACATATTTATCCACAAAAAGAAAATGCTGAGCTAGACATAGTTGTTTTTACCAAAGTCCCCATTTTGCGAGGTCATTTTCGTTGAGGCGTATTTAACTGGGTAAGAAAAGCTAGGAGTCGCCAGGCATGGGAGGAAAAACATTGAGCCGCCAAGCAACAGGAGTGCTGCAGCTGCCCATCCAATGTAAATTGCGGCTCCAATCTCGCGTTTCTTCGTTGATGGGACTTCCGAGTTGTAGAAATCTGCTATTATATTATTCGCCATCCAACACAGAGGTACCAGGACGAACAACCCGCTGATAATGAAAATTGCACCGCCGACTTTAACCAGATTGGCTTTCACTGTCTGCGTCGTGAAGCAGTTGGTGCATTGCGCACCGGCAATAGCCACAAACATTCCGATTATGCCCATGACCGAGGAGATGACCGTTAAAGCACGTGCGATCTGAAGGTCTTTGCCGAGCGACAACAGGGAGTCGTGCACCTTGCACTGCAACTGTCCCGTGCTCTGTATCACACACGACATCCACAACCCGTCGTTTATGGTTTGAGAGGTCACAATGTTGCCCGCAATATAAGCGGACACTTTCCACGAGGGCAGTCCACACGCCACCATCACCAGGAGCGTGCCGCATAGGCATAATCCCAAATTCACTAATTCCAAACAAGTTGAAACCATCTTGACGATTTTCGTTGACTATACTTTCTGATGCGTCTGGTCTGGTAGTTTTTTCTTTTCTTTTTTCTTGCTGGAAACGATGGACTTTCTATTGGCCAAAAATGTTTTGCGCTCTTCTCTCTGTTTTTATCTGCGTCCTTGGCCAGTTTAATGAGGCAGAGTTAAAGCGGGACTGTAATATAGAGGATGCTCAACTCCGTAATTGTTAAACCAAGGGGAAATCTTTTGTCCAATAAGATCCCACAGCATCCCTCTCAGCCAATGAAAAGTCAAGGAAGTTGGAGAAAAACAAATGAAAGCATACTCAAGTGTGCAGTTATTTTTTCTGGTGGGCACGCAGGACAGCTCCAGGAAAGATCACAAATTTACCCATAGCACAGACTTCCTATTCAAAATAAATACATACACATACATGCATGGTAGTTTAAGTTGTCGCAGATGTGAACATAGCTCATTTTCTATGTAGGCTATAAAAGCTACACTAACAGATTTCGTTTCTGTTTGACATAAACAGCATAGCTTTCGCCACTGTAGGTTATTCACGACATAGACCGATAAATTATTTTTGAAAGCATCGACTGGTTGTTTTTAACAGCAACTCAGCAATTCTCGAAGAAATACGTATTAGAAAGGCACCCTAGAACGCAATTAAAAAATAAAAAATAAACTTCTAAACTATGTTTGAACAGCATGCTGATTCATTTTCCCTACATCGCTCTGCACTCATAGGCGCATCACGACAGTGTCCCACATGAGCAGACTCAGATGGGTGAAGTTTCCCATAATTACTGAAATTCATAATTGTATTTCATAACTCTTACTTAATTTCCTGTCACGTATCAAGCATTGCAAAAAAAAATAATAATAAAAGAAGAAGAGAAAAGTGGGGCGGTGGAGTTGGGGAAACCATTATGGAAGCAGCTAATAATCAAAACATGTTAGTAATGACATGCTAGTAATGACAAGCATATTCAGTATAGTACAAACAGCAGAGATTTGGGGAGAATTGACTGGGAGACAATTTGGACATAATAATGCCAGCAATGTAGTAAAAACAACCTTGGATTCCAGAAGTGGTCTGTGGATCAGTGAATAAGTTGTGAGACTGTCCATCATTGGTTGATGGCTGAACATAACATGGTGAAGCAGGGGTGACGCCCAACCTGTCGTTTGTGTTCTCGCTGTGTCCTCTGGGAACAGCTGGTCCCCATGTGGTTCCATTCTCATGGTTCTAGAACAATTGGGGAAAGGAGGAAGTCAGCTCATCAGTGTGAGAGAATGACTGAGAGAGAGAGAGAGAGAGAGAGAGAGAGAGAGAGAAGAGAGAGAGAGAGAGAGAGAGAGAGAGAGAGAGAGAGAGAGAGAGATTAGAAAGAGTGGGAAAGAGGTTAGAAAACATACAAAAATACTTTGGTCGCAAAAGTTATTTTATGATGTTTATGTTGCATTTATCAATTCATTCATTTATTTCATGTTGATATCCATTTATATGTTATTGACAGAAGTTACCTACATTCCCAGAAAAAGAGGCGATTTTATAAACTGCATTAACCTCAAGAAGCACTTGCTGTGCTTGGAAGGAGTAATATCATGAAACATTTTTGTCTGTAAATTATTTTTCAAAAAATAATTTGTTTTGGTAGAAGATGTGTTTTCTGAGTAGGCAGCAGATTGTATTTCACGAGTAAATTGCACGTCTAAATAATTCTCCTTTCTTTCTTTTAACTCAGCTTCTGGGAAAGGTCTGTCATGTAGCCAAGTGTTTTGTCAAGCATGCCTAACAGCCAGACAATGTATGACTACCATCACCAAAATACCGGTATCTCAGATATAAAATGCTGCTGAAGCCAAGTGCTGCAGTGAGGCATCCAAAACCTTTATCAGAGCAACTAGATAATTAATGCGTTGTTTGATAAGCCTCCAACAGTTCCCATAATTCCACCTCTGATATGTAAGAATAATACTCCTCCACCCAAGGGCTGAGGCTGGAACACAGATGCATAGCTGTGGAGACTCATGTATGGAGCCACAGAAGCCTGCTTTAGTTGGCATGATGAGTGTTTCTATAAGGCCAGCCTGTGCATCAGTTACATGGACAATAGCCCTGTGCCTCCTGATAACATATGCCTTGCATTACATAATAATAATAATAATAATAATAATAATAATAATAATAATACATTTTATTTATATAGCACCTTCACGCACAGAGCACAAAGTGCTCTACAGAAGAGATAAATAACAAACAGCAAATACAATAATGATATACATAATGGCAATAATAAAAGGAGAAGAAAGAATAAAATAAAACAAGAAGAAAACCGTAAAAGTAAGATTCAATAAAAAAATAAAGGAAATGATAAAATGGGAGCATGAACAACAGAGAATGAAAAAGGGAAAAGGCACAGTTATCACAGAAAGCGGTTTTATAAAGATAGGTTTTAGGTTTTAAAAGCAGATACCGTATCAGTAGACCTGATATTATATAGAAAGCTGTTCCAGAACCTTGTGACCATTGCAGCAGAAGTTCAGTCATCTCTTGACTTTAGTCTACACTCTGGAACAGCCAAAAGTCCAAGTCTTTAACCTCCAAAGCCAATGTCTTTGTATAATTTGCCTTTACTGAATGGCTGGGGGTCGACTGCAAAGCAATGATAAGAAATATTACGCTGATCGATAATAATATGTCCTAAGGGTAGCATATATAAGGAGAACAATCCTGGTCCAAGAATTGAGCCTTGACGTATAACGCAAGTGATTGCTGAGGTTGATCTAAAGTCACTAATTCACACAAAGAAATAGCCTATTTGATAAATTGCAGTCTGTTATTGGCATTATAGGCTACAGCAGCTGAAGACCATGCTGGGTTCTATGAGTGTCTGCTAAGAACAGGACGATGAGGCTACATTGGGCAAAACTGGGCTTCCCATTTTCAAATGGATACTTCCAGCAGGATATTGTGACACATCATCTTCAGCTTGTTCCATGAACATGACAGTGTCTTCTGTTTACTCCAATAGCCTGCACCGTCCCCAGATCTCAGCCAAACAGAGCGGGCATATGCAGAGGATGCCCAACCACCTGCCCCCTTTCCCCCCCAAGTGGCCAATATTTGCCATATATTTGTCTTCTTATTGTTGCTGTCATTGATTTTTATTATCATTTTCATTACATTTATTATGTACTATTTTTTGTAAAATGGTTTTCTATGATGGTGTGTTCTTTTCACACTTTCACAGCGGATCTTGTCATGGCTACACCGGGGTTTGAACCACCAACCTTATGGGGTCCGGTTATGTACCTTAACCACTATGTTACTGACTGCCCCTGCCCTATGACTTTGGGATGAGGTGGAATGGAAGGTTTGTAGCATGAATGTGTGCCTGGAAAATTCAGCAATCAGATTGGAATCGCACCTAACAAACACATTTAATTACAGTTGTATAGCATCGGACATTTATTTCCTAAAGGACTTAGTTAACTTTTGTTGTTTGATGTTTTTTTGACTGATTGTGCCATTTCTGCACTCCTTTGTGTGTCACATTCACCCTGGTGTTTAGTCTCAGTGCAATGCCACTGTAATATTCATATTAATTTATATACAGTAGTGTGCAGTGATGATTATACACCACCACGTTTGTCTAAAAGGGGTCCTAATATATTACTTCTTTAAATGTAGGTGAAAATGTATTGAATAATACTATTGTGGGCAATGAGAACAAAAAAATAATTCCCACAGTTACATTGGGGTAAACGTATGGCTAATAAACAGAAACACTGAAAGACTTCATATTTTTTTTCTTTTCATAGCAAAAAGTAAAGGCTCATTCCATGATTGTTGATGCTAAACAATTTGTTTAAACTGGTTTGAAGTGATATTATTCTGCAAAATTACTTATGATGGTCAGTTGTTCCAGTATTTAAGGAAACATGAACTTTGAACAGTGTCACAGTGTTAAACATGATGGCACAACGGAAGGAGCAATTGAGCAAATCTGGGATTTGCTGGACACCAAGACAAATAAATCTGTTGTAACATGGAAAAAATCTCCTTGGAATGAACTTCAAACCATATGGAATGGTTTAACGAGTGAAGAAATAGAAAAAATATGTGATGCAAAGGGTGGCCACACTAGATATTGACTTTTTTCTCCAAAGAGAAAAAAAAGACAATTATTTTTGTTTTCACAATATATTGTTATCGGCTTACTTATTTTCATCTGTATGAACCGATATTACATGAAATAAATACTTGAATAGCTCTTGGTTTCTGATTTATCTTCATTGTGTTAAGTGTATAATCATGCTGCACACTACTGTATACACCTGTATATTTATATTTATATTAATATATATATTTTTTGCACTTAATGTAACGGCTGGGAACGGTTTCGTTAAGGGTTTAAAATTTGATGCAGGATGCAGGATGTAACTGAAAATGTACATCTGCTAATTCTAATTTCCAGGCTGTGATGGCAACTGAACTTTTGCAACATTATGCATTCAGTCTAATGCTGAAATCAGTTCAGCGTGTTTTGCAGGCAAAACACCACAGCTGCTGTTTTCGTTTAGGTTTCATGGTAGAATTGCTGATGTTTTGCTCCTGTATCCTTCCTGTTTTCTTTCCTGCCATAAAGGGTGTAAACTGCTGCTCATGCCTCTAATTTTGTCAACATTCATTCCTGCAGGTAATATTTTCCTAGAGCTAAAGCACTCAATCTAATAATCTCACAGCCCTATCAAGCTCCCAAATCAGATCACCCCCATACAATATAATCTTGTGGAGACAGGCAGGCTAGGGGTTACCAGTTCACCTCCTGGGAGTATTGGTAAAATAAACTTGTCAAGCAAAGCAACTTAATTTACTGCTTTGTGTTTTAATTCAGAATAACAGTGTAATAGCTTTGTGGTGATTGAAGACAAAAAAGGATGAAAAATGGTTCTCTGGCAATCAGACTCCAACTATTTGATTAGAGACGTGCGTTTTCAACACTGTACTCTAAAAACAGCAATCCCTAAAAGCAAAGGGGAAACTTTGTTTTCTAAACAGGAAATTCACATTTTCTCCCCACAGGAAATGAATACCCAGAATCCCTGTGAGTCAGACAACAGCCCAGATATCAGGAGAAGGATATTCCTCTGTCTTCTCCGCCGGGTGGGAACGAGATGGTGGGCGAGTTCCTTTTCCTTTCCACAACCGCAAACGGAACCAAATCCAGGCCAAACTGTTTTCTTTAAATGCACTGCTCTCTGCAGAATGTGTGTGTGTGTTTGGGCAGAGGACACGACACGGCGAAATGCTCAGTGTTTACTCTAAACTGCGTTGACGTGAGTGAAAACAGATTACACAGAGTACACTCTAATAGAATAAAATATACTCGGAGAGCTAATTTCATGCTGATCATAAATACATTCTGTATATGTTGCTCATCACTGGGGAGAGATACAGCCAGCTGATATCAGCTAGAGTCGAAAGTGACTGTAAGCTGTGGATTGTTTATTGCAATTACACATACCCGCTATTATATCAGAATATGCAATGAAAAATCACATTAATAAGAGAGGTTACTTTCATAACAGTTAAATGTGCAAACAAATTCCATAAATCCCTCTGTGGCTTTACCAATTGTTACTTGTACAGCTAAATCTGATTTCTATGTTTAGCACAATGAACCCTGGGAAGGAAAAGCAAGAATGCGTTCATGCATGCTAGAAATACACCAGAAGTACACATTTGGGGACCTTAAGTAAGTGCTCGCTGCCTGCATAGCAGCAGTTCCCAATACTCTAATGAACAGTATGGTGGCCTTACTTGTCATGTATCATAAGCAGAACAGAATGATACACAACAGAACATAGTCATGGCCTTATATAAGGTCTCTAACAGCAGGCCACAGGCCTCTTCTATGTCCGGTCCATTTCCCAGGCATAGTGTACGATTATGAAAAGACCCTTACTAAGGTGTAGTGTGCTTTAATGTGAGCACGTGACCCCAGGCATGAGCCCCCTTTCCCTCCTGGTGGTCCAGGCAGGGCATTGTGTTCATGCTTCTACTTCCTGTTCCTGTTGGCCCGGAAACCATCTGTTCATCCCTCAGACCCCACAGGCTGAAGTTCCTGAACTTCCTCCTGCACCTCATGAGTCATGACCTGCCAATGGAACTCCTCAAAAACCCTTTACCTCTTCACATCCCGTAATCCATAATCACTCGTTTTCTTTCTGAAAGCTCTTCCCTATCTTTGCTCATCCCTATATTAGTGTGATTTGGCAGTGTAGTTTGTTTTGTTCCAGGGAGGGGAAATGGTTTGCGATAATAATTATCCTACCAAATTGCTCAATTAGCCAGTGGGAAGTTAGAGGCATTTTAAGAGATAGAACGATAGTGGGGCTGCAGATTCCAGTAAGCTCTTGGCCGTACTGTAATTCACTAACCTACTTTTCTGGATAAAGCTCCTGGTGACTAAGGCAACAGAGCATGTTTAGTCTCTCAGTAATATCTCTATATTTTCATTTTTGACCTGTCATTCAACACTTACTCTCTTTAACAAAGCATGCTTAAAAATGAGTCAGATCCCACTTTTGCAGGATATGATTGTGAAATGAGTAATAACGAGTAATATTGTGTTTAAATGTGACAGGAAATTTTCTTAAACATTAGTCAGTTAGCTGTGACCTGACTCTGTCATATTGAAACTTTTTTACATGCCTTATCTGAACACAACATAAGCAACTCATTTAAAAGGGCTGTTTTGATCAATATGTTGTTGCTTTTTATGTTTCAATATGCTTTTTGGTGTTGAATCATTTTCCAGGGGTTTATGATCTTGTAATGGATTGGGAAATCACTGTCCAGTTTCTTCCAAATTCCATTTTTTATTTATTATTTATTTATTCGTATCTCCCAAGTAAAATGTTCATAAAGCATTGTCGGATGACTTGTTTCTTATTCGTGTTTCGTGATTTAATTGCTTCCCACCTTACTGTTTAAAAGTGAGGAAACAGTGGTCAATAAACAACGTTGCATGTAGCAGTACCTGCGTTTGCAGTGAACAATCGGCGAGATGTGGTGAATTCCACAGCTGATTCGTTTGACAGACGGCCCCTTTTTCATTTCCACAGCCTGGCAGGCAAGCATAAATAGCAAGCAAGGACATGTAGAGAGGAAGCCGATACGAATTCATGAGAACAACGACAACCCGCGGAGAGAAAACAGAAGCCCTTCGGCCATATGGAAGTTTAATTAGTGAAGAGTTTAGGTCGGTCACAAGGCGACGACGACAGCAGCATTTGAAGTGGAGCGCTCGTCGGGAGGCAGGTGTGCGAAGCGGAATGCCCGCGCAGGAAAGTGCGTAATTGGTTTTGCGATGCGCCAGACAGAGCATTAGACAATGGCGGTGGGACTGGCAGTGTTTTAAAGGTCTTGCGGTGGGCTTCACGCGCATCCTGCCCGGTGTTTCCTCGGCCTGCGCCTTGCACGCGCACGTACCAGAGCTGTGTGGCTCTGTTCCAGGCAGCCAACGACTCTTCATCTGTCTGGGAAGCAGACATGGCCCCTAAACACAGTAGAAAAGTAATGTAAAGTAAACCTCTCCTGACTGGTTTGGGTCAGGTTCGGTCTGTTTCATTTTTGCTGATACCCCTTTTTCTGAGTGGGTCTGCTTGTGCTTGGACATGTAGTCTGGCTTACTTGTGCACGTTGATTGTCCAGTATAATGGTTAGAGAACTGAGCTTGTAACCCAAAGGTTGCCAGTCCGATTTGAAGGATACTGTTGCATCCTTGATCAAGTTACTTTCAGCATGCTGCGTTCCTAAACCAAGGAAATGGCTAAACAGTAGAAACAGCAGCTTGTTGACCTTAGTGTGCTTTCACACCTGTCTGCAGTGAAGCTGCGTGTGTAGTAACTCATCCTGCTGATAGGGTAGGACCTGCACAAAGTTATAGGTGATGCTTAACTAGCCATAGTGCTGCACAGATAAGGGTGATATCAGTAGGCAGGGTGTGGAAGGTAGTTATAGGTGATTATATACTAGCCATAGTGCTGAACTGGTAAGGGTGATGTCAGTAGGCAGGGTATGGAAGGTACTTATAGGTGATGCTTAACTAGCCATAGTGCTGCACTGGTATGGGGGATTTCAGGATGCAGGGAATGGGAGGTAACCTCATCGCACAACAGCGCCTCCTCCGGTCCACCGGCTGCCTGCGATCTCCCAGCATCACCTGCGCAGGCCCCCTGGGCAGCGAAACTGATGGAGTGCACGTTGGAGGAGAAGCCGCCAGTTGGTTTCAGAGGATGTGTGCACTTATGTGTATTAGGTCCTGAATTACGGTGGGTGTTGCAGTGATGTGACAGGTCTACAATAGCAATTTGCTGTTCCAAGTAATCTCGGGCTGCCAGCGGACGGCAAAGAACCATACAAGGCCAGAGAGAATGTAATTGTTGGGATGAGTCAGCTTTCTTGCATAGATCAAATCCACAGGGGTCTCAACAGACTATCTCCATGAGTCACTGCCACTGCACCCTGCCTAATCACCACTTTAACCGACTCACATTTTAAAAATCTGTAATTAAAACTGGGAGGAACTAATTGCTCTGTTTGCATTTAAACCAATGGAACGTAGTCATGGAAAAGATAGTCAAACAAAGAGGAAGCAGCCTCATTAGCTTATAATGTTCAGTTTATATTTAGAGGATTGGTGCTTTTCCTGGTTTGTTGCATTTTGTCTTCTGATTATATCGTAACATGCAAAAAAACAAAGAAAAAAAGGATAAGATTCCTAGTTCTTGTTGGTTAATTTGTTTGAGACAAATCTAGAGTTTCTCAAATCTCCAAAAATTAATGTTATTTTTATTCTTCCCTCTCAAAAATGTCCAATGCAAAGCAATGCGTGTTGACCTGTTAAATATTGATTGAATACCTGAATGGATTTAGTTCAGTCCAAAATACCAGTTTTATCACTGTTCTATTTAAATGAACTGTTAAAGTGAATAAAACATTTTGTTTGTTGTTTAGTTTTTTCCTGTGTCAGTGGTCAATAACTCCTGCTTGGAGTATGCAGATTCATAGAGATGCTTGACCCCCTCCCTCAACCCTCCATCACCACATGTTTCATATCTGTGAGGATATAGTGCATAACCACACGTAGCAGTAAACATTTCCTGTAGTGTATTGAGCAGACCCAGAGAGATCACCGCCTTGCAGACTGAAAGTAGCCGTTTCCCTCAAATAGCCAGTTTCCCATCTGAGGTAATTGTTTCCCTGATGTGACGCTAGATTCCTGTCGTGATCAAATCGTTTTTCATCGTGCTACTTTCTGTTTTCAAGAAATGCTAGTTGTTGGGCCTGTCGAGGAGACTCAGTCTGACCATGCCAGTGCCGCCTGTGGCTACTGGTTAGCCATGGAGTCGCCACTTTGGCTTTACAGCACTCCCCCCCCACCCGATCGTGCAATTCCAAAAACCTGGGTTTTCCAGCTGCTTTTAGAAGTCCCACAAAAAGTGGGATCAAAACTGATGAAAAACAGGCAAAATTATTGTATTACATACAATTCTCAGAGAGTAGAAAATGAGCTGAGCTCTTGAAAGGCGGGGTCATGTAGATACGGAGCAGAGCCCCTCAGAAAGCGCTGCCCAGAGCGCAAATGCGAAGGGCGAGAGGAAGCGGGAACAATGGCAGGAGCGCTGGAGCTCCCTCTCTCCCACGCCGTAGGTGGGAATGGGCCGGTCCGAAGGCCGTGGTGGTGGGCCCAGGGAGGGCAGATAGCGGCAGGAGCCGAACTCTCCTCCCGTAGGCCCAAACGATTGTTCCCCTCAGGAAGGCCCGGCCCGGGGGGGGGGCGGCTCTTCTCCGTAGCTTTCCCGCCATTGTCCCTGGCAGGCGCACTCCTCAGGGAGATGCCAGTTTGGCAGGAGCCCCCCTGAACCCGCCTGACTTCCCATTTTCCTCATACCGAAAGTGCTGTCACTCCAAAAAATGTCACGTACGTACCCGAGTGGTCCCCTGGGCGGCAGGGTGAACAAACAAACGCAGAAGAATGAAAATGAGTCATGCCAGGTGAATTGTTCCATGTAATTTCAACTGCAGCGGAGTATATCTCCAAAACAAATCTTGGAAATTAGCCTGAATAACTTCCAAATATAAACGGGAGAATGCTGAAATATTATTATTGCTCATTGAACATTCCCTATAACAGTGAATATTTTGCTCAGCGTGCAGGTTTGGTTGGCCCATTTTAGTGTTGTGTGAAAAAGAATAGCTGTGATTTTGCAAGGTAAGCAGTCATTATTAATATAGTAAATGCACCTGTCTGACAAGCTTTATGTGGTTTTTTCCCTGTTATATCAGAGTTATGTGTGTGATGCTTAACATACGTATTTTCGAATAAAATACGTATGTTATGATGTAATGGATAAATACACAAAGTGCTAATTCACCTGAGTTCTGAGAATGTTTTGCCATAATATGCCTACTCACAATAATAACACAATAAAAGCACATATATCATTCATAATTTTATGATTACACGCAGCAGAAGCGGGATGAAATGGCAGAATTTGCAGAATGAAATAAGCTACAAATTATGTTTTACCATTCTGACTCCTTCAGAGCAATTTCGGTTTTCATTCATTCATGCTGCTGAACAAGCTAGCTGGGGTATGACATCTTATTTTAAAATTTTAATTTAAATAAGCACTTTCTCTGTGAATCTCGCAATGCTACCGATGATTGTGTCAATATTGTGACCAATGAACACCACCAGTGTCGGACACCGAAAGAAAGATGAGCCATTATTTTGTTGTGTTTCAAGTCTGGGTCATCACCTGTTGAATTTAATATAAAAAAAGCCCTTTTTGATGACAGTGTATTGTTTTTCTGTATTCTGAATAAAAAATAAGGGGACCACTGATGGTCACACTGTGGGGCTTCTCAGCTGGCCTAAGAAAGGTCAGAATGGGTCAGTCTTTGTTTATTTATTTTCGGTGTGTTTTTGATGAATGGAATGCCTGACCTTTGGGGAAAAGTCACAGATCTGTTACATAACGGGTATCGTGCCACCCCCACGTGCCGTTGTCGTTACGGCTGCAGTGGCTCTTGCCATGTTTGGGACCTCAGCTGGCATCGGGTTTGTTTATTTTCTCCGAGCCCATTGTATCCCGGCTGAGGCTGTCCTGCCCTGACATTGTAAGCAGAAGCTTACCTTCAGGCCACTGACTCATTTATCACTCGTTTATCACATAGATTTACGAGTCACGCAAATATGTTAGATGCCACGGGCTTCTGCCGTTTGTAACTTTTGCCCAGCAATGACTACGGAGCTCGATCAGGGCCGAGGGTTTTGTACATTTGAAATAAAGAAACAACTGAAAATGAAAAAGTTTAAAGTGAAACACACCTTGGATTTGAAAAAAGCTAATGTCACTATCACTGAATGAAAATATGCTCTGGTGATTTAGACAGTTCTAGTGGCAGAAAGAAGAAAATTTTATTTTATTTTTCATAGGAGTCATAGGAGAAGTCACAATTCCCTGTAGTGATGTATCAATGTGTTGATTGTATTTTCATTGCATACATTTAAGTCTGCCTACAGTACTTTACCAACTGAGATGTGTTTCCTTTGCTGGCAGCCATACCCCAGGGCCAGATTCCACACAAAATGGAGATGATTACGTGCTGTTAATGATGATTAGTCTCCACTTCTTACACTTACAAGGGAATTATTAAGTCAATTAAACGGGGGGATGATTCAGCGGCCAGGCTGGGAACCTCGCCAGGAGAGCAAAGAGCCCTCACTCTTTGTTATAAATGTCAGGGGACCTTCAATGCCACAGTGAATCAAGACTTCGGTTTGATGTCTCATACAAAAGACATCAAACACACTGAATGTGCAAGGATAGACATCTCCAGCCTGTCCTACTGTCTAACTGATAGAGCCCAGCATTTTCATTTCGCTAATATTGACAATTACAGTTGAATCATTGGAACTCCAGTGTTACCAGTGAAACAGAAATTATGGGAACTGTCATCACCTCTTTTGTCAAGTGCATAAATGTGCGATTACCCAGGCATATGGCTAATGGGTACCACTTCATTGTACGTGGCTCTGGATAAGAGCCTCTGCTCAATGCCTGTAATGTAATGTAATGTGGGGTGAAAGGTGGTGACGATTCTAGGGACCCACAGCTGGACAGGGCTCACATAAATTCCAGTAGGATTAAAAAAGGAGCCAGAATTCCTAGCTACGCCCCTGTGATTACTTCTACTTGATTGATTGAGGTCATTATTGTGCAGCATCCCCGACCCCCTGGTTCTGTGTGTTATGCAGGGCCTGATACTCTGCTGTTTGTTTACAGTTGGCTGTCTTATTCAGAGCTTGATACTCTGGTGTCTGTTTAAAGTTGGCTGGCTTATCAGAACACATGCTTCCTATTATTGTTTCCCTATGGAATTCAGCTCCAAAATGGCCAAACAGATACAAATGATGTGTTTACTGTTTTTGCGGGAAAATGTATCTTCTCTTCTTGGAGTGGGGGTGGGTGTGGGGTCGGGGGAGGGGTGATCTTGGTATTTTCAAAATATCACCTCTCCCCTTGTGAATAAATGGGATGTAGATTCATATTACCTGTCATAGTGTGAAATATCAACGGTTGATTTACTGTGAGATCTGAAGGTCACCAAACACTGTTCCATTCGTTAAAGATATATGACATGTTTTTCTTTTTTAATCACAAAATCCAAACAATACTTTGTATCGCCTGTCTCGGGTGATTTCATCCGGGAGCCAAGCAGGTGTTTATGTTTGAGGGCTTCACCCGCGTCACCCCTGGAAACCATGATACTTTGTGTCAGCCGAATAATGTTTCCTGACTCAACGACCTTCCAAGTTACTATTGATAAGAGCTCCTGACAAACAACAAAAACTGCAGATGTTCTGTTCTGCAGGAGTGTCTGACCCCATAGTCGAGCCTTCCAGGTGCTCCAACCACGGCAGTTGTCACTGTTGGCTTGTTGGAGTGGTTAACCAGCTGGCAGCAGAGGTGATAGCCTCCCTGTGAATCTGCTACGGCAGGGAACAGATGCTGGGGTGAAAATGTACGCTGGCAGAGCTGTGAAACCCATGCCCGCTTAACCTCGATGTCATATTTTAAATCCATTTATCCAATTAAGGGCTGATTTTCAGACGGTCTCTCCCCTGGGCAGATACAGCTCACAGCAGAACGGCGACAGCTACAGTTTGACAGCACTCCCACGACAAACCTGAGGGAGGCACTTCAGACCAATGCGTTGTCTAAGTGGTAAACATTTGTGTCACGCAGTGAAAAGCTCTTGTTGCTGATGCAGCAGTTTCTGGTTAAGTTCCCTTTGATTCCATATATAGGCATATGTTGGTAGTCAAGGTAACACTTCAGTGCATTTCTAAATGGTGATTATTATTTTCGCACCACATGCAGAATAGTCTAGTGGCTAAGGTGCTTGACTAGCACCTGGAAGGTTGGTGGTTCAAGCCCCAGTGTAGCCACAATAAGATTTGTGCAGCTGTTCATGGGTCCCTGCTTAACCTAATAAACTGCAACTAATGTAATGCACTTATTATACAAGACATTTTTTTGACTGTGACCACAAGTTCTGCAATGCTTTTAAATGTCCCTGTGGGATTCAGATTAGTAGCCCGAGTATTGTTTTCTGTTATTTCATGATACAGATGAAGATTAAAATCATGGCACTGCGTCAAAAACTGCTCACAGCAGGCACAGCCCCACCGATGAAGGCTAAGGCTGAATGGTTTTCTACTTTTTTATTATTAAAAAAAGGATTTTCCTAGCAGAGTTGCTCCTCTTTTTAATTTATCTTTATGTCACGCTCCATCCAGATCTCCATGCATAGCGGCTGTTCCTCTGCCTGAGCAGGGCAGCTACTGCTCTCCAGACACACAGACCATCTGTACCAGAGGAATTACAGTGGTTATAATGATGCCTTCCTCCCTCTGTGAAGGCGCACTGTTCTCCCTACGGCTGCATTAGCTCTGGCTAATGAAGCAGTTAAAACGCATTAGCTTGGAAAACGCTGCTGACATTTTATAATTTCTGCAGCCTTAGATCAGACGCTGTGTTGCCTACTCTGCCCATCCACCCTGTTTAGAATATCAGTGGGCACAATTAATTTAACTTGAACCCCCCCCCCACCCCCCACTTCCAATGAAACTCCACTGAGCTACATAAAAAAATATATAATGCTTAATAAATGCTTAATAAACAATTGATATATGTTTTTAAAGCCCCAATGGTTTATCAGCAAGTGCCAGTTTTTTTTACGGTGGCCTGTAGCGTAGTGGTTAAGGTACATAACTGGGACCCGCAAGGTCGGTGGTTTGATCCCCGGTGTAGCCACAATAAGATCCATACAGCCTTTGGGCCCTAAAGCAAGGCCCTTATCCCTGCATTGCTCCAGGGGGGGATTGTCTCCTGCTTAGTCTAATCAACTGTACGTCGCTCTGGATAAGAGCGTCTGCCAAATGCCATTAATGTAATGTAATGGTCAATATGACACACAACCAATATATCCAGTGCATTCCTGCCTGACTTTTGTTATTTATTAAAGAATAAAGAAAGAAAGATCAAATCACATTTATTTGTATTTATAGCTTTTCCATGAAACATTTTCCCATGTATTGCTAGGGGCGGTACGGATGGTGCAGTGGGTAGCACTGCCGCCTCACAACAAGGACGTCCTGGGTTCGATTCCGGGTCAGCCGGGGCCTCTCTGTGTGGAGTTTGCATGTTCTCCCCGTGTTCGCGTGGATTTCCTCCCACAGTCCAAAGACATGCAGGTTAGGCTGATTGGAGAGTAAATTGCCCATGGGTATGAATGTGTGAGAGAATGGTGTGTGTGTGCCCTGCCATGGACTGGTGACCTGTCCAGGGTGCATTCCTGCCTTTGGCCGAATGTACGCTGGGATAGGCTCCAGCCCCCCTGCGACCCTGTTCAGGATAAGCGGGTTAGGATAACGAATGAATGAATGAATCTTTTCCGTGTGGGAAGGCCTCACCCAATGGCAGGTAAGAGCGCTCAACTGCGAGGCTTGTGATGTCCACGGACACAAATGCACCTCATGTTATAATGACATTGACAATGACTGCATCACCAGGAGTAGAAAGTTGCTCAATTTGATTTAGGCTTGCACCAGAAGCAATGCTCCGTCACTGTAATTACACATATTTAATTTGGGGAAACCTGTTAACAGCTTTGTTTCCTGCCTTGGGTACTGGCACAGTAGCTGCCAGGTGAAAGGAGTTCCTGCAGGTCACAGGACAACCATGTTTGCTGCCCTGTTATGCAACGCATATAACAACGCATGCGTTATGCAACGCATATAATTTAGTGAATAGAATGGCCTTGATGGAAGGAGAACAAAACTCTTCTGTCAAATGCTGAAGTATATGGAATTCTGAAGTGGGAACCAGTTCTGGTGGTCTGCACCCCTACCCCCCATCCCCTCGTACCAATCTTTCCACCCATCCTGCTCTCTATTGTCCTTCGTTCATATCTGCTCCCCTCATTCCCTGTCCTGCACTTCCTCCCTCTATTCCGCCTGCCACCTCACTCACATTTGTTACAATTCTCAACTTGCTTGGGTATACATTTTCCCAGCTCCTTTGTAAATCCCCATTTTGTAATCTCCAAGGGACTTCCCTGCAAAATAAAAGATAAAATGAAAAAGTATATAAAAATGAAATGAATCTTTTTAGGTCTGTGTGGGGAGAGGTTATGTCTGAAGACAATGGTGCTACAGAGAGTAATCAGCAGCTGCCACATCAGTAAATGTTTTGAATTGTGTTAAAGCAAGGCAGGAAATCAACCAGCTTTGATTAAGAAATAACCTCCATCCATGCCAGCTGGCTCACAGGGCAGAACTTTCCTAATCTGGGCAGGGGCTTCTGCCCAAGGTAAACTATTTGTGCTCATATACACTCACTGAGCATCATGTGATTATCATTGTACGTTGCTCTGGATAAGAGCATCTGCTAAATGCCTTGTAATGTAATGTAATTGGTCTTCCCTAATACTCACATGTCACGCCCTTGCTTACTTCCCTCCACTGGCTGCCTGTCATGGCTTGCATCAAATTCAAAACATTGGTGCTAGCCTTTCAAGCTGTTAAGGGGTCTTCCCCAGCTTACCTACAAAAAATCATCAGACCCTACACCCCTGCCAGACCTCTTCGTTCAGCCTCCACAGGCCGCTTTGCACCTCCCCCTCTCCGAACTTCCACCTCACGCTTATGACTACTGTCTGTTCTGGCTCCACGGTGGTTGAACGAACTCCCCGTTGAGGTCAGAACTGTAGAATCTCTTCCCACCTTCAAGCGCAAACTGAAGACGCACCTCTTCAAGCAGCACCTCTCCCCGTCCCTCCCTACCTCCCTGTGAACCTTAATTGTTGTCTTTCTGTGATTTACTTTTTTGTGTATCAGTATTTTTAGTTTGGCTAGGTAAGCAGTGTTTGGCTAGTTAAGGGGTTTGGTCATACTTTTGCGTTTGTTTGTTTGTATGTTTAAAATAAAAAAATACAAAAATTCAAATTGGCCCTGGTCCTTATCTTTGTTGTACTGGTAGCAGTTGAAATTGTACTTCCCTCTAGGGTCTTTCAGCGCACTTATCCCTGGTTATGGGTATGCACTTTGTTGTACTTCACTCTGGATAAGAGCGTCTGCCAAATGCCATTAATGTAATGTAATGTAATGTAATGTAATCTAATCAGCCAATCGTGTGGCAGCAGTAGAATGCATAAAACCATGCTAATACAGGTCAGGAGCTTCAGTTAATGTTCACATCAACCATCAGAATTGGGAAAAAATGTGATTTAAGTGATTTCCCAACAATTTTTTATTATTTTTTGCTAAATTTTATTCACAATGCTTACATTAATATTTAATGAACATTTTCTACAGTGGAGTCTTTTTGAACAAAGTTTGTAACCAACTTAGCCAATCAGGAGTCAACAGTCGATCTGTTTATAGCCAAATAAAAAGTACTGCACCGCACCTTCAGGTACAATTATCTTGTGGGATGATATAATTGGGGATTAAAGTTTATCTGTTGGGCTCAGGGTGTGCCTTGCCATAAGACCACAGCAGGGCACTGCTATCTGTCTAACGAAGGTGAAACTCATTGGAAAGTCGGTTCTAGAAGACGTTCTCTGTACGGAAACAACGCTTATGCGTCACTGTTAAGGGAGTTAACCGGTCTCAAACTCAAGGCTGATACCACACTGCCACCTGCTGACCAGGACACTAATAAGGGAAATCACAGTTGATGTTAAAGATCATGTTACTTTTCATTTACATTTTATGTATTGTATTGACAATTGGTTTATTAAAGGTATAATCTGATTTGTTGGATCAAATGAATAATTTAGAGTAGAGGTTGGTATGAAATCCAGAAATGGATAAGGTCTCATTGTACACGTGCACCATTTACAGTAAAGTTAGACAGGCTCCTTGTGCAGAGATACTCAACTCTCACCCATGGGGCCAGTAATACTGCTGCTTTTCAGCGAAGTCAAATCTCTGGCCAATACTACTGGCCTTGAGGGCCATATTTGAGTATCCCTATCCAAGTAGAGCGCACATTTAAAACACATGAATGAGCACACACTGCCCAGATTCTGGAGTTTAGTAAAGGCAAGATCTTAATTTTCTAAAATAATAATCTTTTTATTGTCAGTAAATATAATATAGAACTATTGTCTTTGTTCAGAACTTCAAATTAATCAGCTGCCAATGGATGCCGTATATATTAACTGCCAGTTTACCAATCCAGTGAACAACAGCATTACCCAGTCCCTCTCTACTAGCATGTCATGGGATCAAATCCTGGGTTGGATAATTCTGTTAATCTGTATCTGACATGGCAATTAATTACAGTATGTTTCCTGCTATTGAGTCACAAATCATGATTCAATTGTTGATAATACATTCTGGTCTGAGGAGTCATCAATAATCTTTTCATAAAAGGTTTGGGATGAAAATTCAGTCACTTTTAAAAACTTATTGCCATGGAATGTATTTGATAGACACTCAAATGAAGGTCCACAAAACATAACAAGAGCTTCTCCACATCGCTGCTAAGTCCACTCCGACAATCGACAAAACATGCAAAATAAAAAAGGCTAAATGATGCCATGAAGTGAAAGTGAAGGTAATTGAAATGAAAGCATTTGAAGATTTACATTATGTCCATCAGCTTTGTTTAGACAGGCACTTTGAAGTGATCCAAATCCATGCATATTTCCAAATATCCAAATCCGATCTTTTCTTTGAAGTCTAAACGGAGAATAAATCACATGGAATCCAATATTGTCAATTTTTGATTTGGTATGTGGCTCCAATGTACTGTATATCCAAAGCCTCCTTTACCATCACTCACCATAACACAGTGTTGACTCCCATCATCAGTTCATGACTGATGTGAGAAATGTATCCTGTCTGAACACATAAATCAGATCTGGCCACTTGTAGAATTATTTTGTGGACAGTTGCCCGGAAAGATCAGATTTGGAAAACAAATCTGATTTCGGCATTTTGGCCTCCTGTCAAAACAAAGGCCTCTTTATATTTTCGTTCCTATACTGGGATTGCTCTCATTCCAATGGCGTCACGTCTGTGCCCTTTTTGCCATCTGTTTTCTCCATTTTCTATCTAAGTTCCTATCGTTTTCGCCTCTTCTTACCCTCTGTGCTTTCCATAGTCTGTCTGTCTTCCCATTCACTATCATTCATTAGTTTCACCTGTGCTCCATTTGTTGGCTCCGCCTCCCACTCCTCACATGTATTTCCTTTCCTTCTCATTGTCTGTTTATCAGTGTTCAATTTAAACCTGTCCTTTTCAGTGTCCTGTTGCTAGTTCATCTTCTCCAGTTTTTCCAAGTCCATCCATCCATCCATCCATCCATTATCTTAACCCGCTTATCCTGAACAGGGTTGCAGGGGAGCTGAAGCCTATCCCAGCATACATTGGGCGAAAGGCAGGAATACACCCTGGATAGGTCGCCAGTCCATCGCAGGGCACACACACCATTCACTCACACACTCATACCTGCACAGAGAGGCCCCGGCCAAAGGGGATTCGAACCCAGGACCTCCTTGCTGTGAGGCGGCAGTGCTACCCACTGCACCATCCATGCCGCCGGTTTGGTGAGATTCCACTCTGCAATGACCTCTTATCTCTGGTCTGGGAATTTTATCTTCCCAAAATTCCCTCATATCTCCAGCCTGACAGGAATGTAAAGTGTTGCTCTGTAAGATCTGAGAGTTGAATCTTAATTGCACATTGTAAATGTACAAAATGCTGTACAAAATGTACAAAATGCTGTACAAAATGTACAAAATGCTGCAAATTAAACTTTTTATAGTTCCCAAAATTAGTGGTTTGCAACTTTCTGTACACAATACCCTTTAAAGGATTGAATACATTTTCTGTGTTTCTTTTAGAACCATTTCCCTAAATAACAAGGCGCAGCTCTTCGGAAGGAAGAATGGACTGTGGTTAATGGGAAGGTTGCACAATCACCCAAATGGCAAATACATTATTTATCTGTTTTTTCTTTTTATACATTATTTAAATCACATGAAAACATAAACGATGTTGATTCTCATTATAGGTTCAATACAAAGGTTAAAGACCAGGCTTCACCAGGGCCTACATTCATAGATCAGAGGTTAGTTCAGAAGTTATATTAAAAAAAGAAAACCAAGAAAATGAGAGGAATGAATGTGCTTGTCCAGTTGTCCAGCTACTGATTGGCTCAGCTGTCATAAATAAATCTACCACATTCAAAGTGATTGGTCAGGTTGAAATGGCAGTATTGATGTCACGCATGACAGAACATGAGTCTCCTCAACTGCTGAGTACGGTGGTCCTCCTCCTCGGTCTGTGGAGTTAAGAGCTACGTTTGAAACCGCATACTAGCATACGGCTCGTACTAAATCTCAGGCCGATTTTCATCGAAAAGTAGTATGAGTAGAATGCTAAGTATGCGATTTCAGATGCAGCCATTCTGTCAGCCAGGGGACCAGGGATTGCCTTCCCCCTGAAGCTAGCAAACTCCAGTGTTTTCTGGAGGTACTGCAGTTTATTAAGCCTCATGCAAAAAAGCACATTTTCCCATTGAAGTTCATTCAAAACTACGCATTTACCCTGGTGAAATTATACTATTTTGGACAGTACTTTTAAATTAAAATTTTAATTTCATACTCAACTAATTACTCTAACAGGGATTACATTTTTTTCCTGAATATTCCTATTCATCTCTTCAAGTTAGGTAGCCAGTGCGCATGTTGTGGTGCCAAAGAAGTGTCATAATCAAACATGGCCGCCTCCATGAACTGGCTTCATGCACCACTGAGCAGCTCCCATAGGAATCCATGGAACTGGGATGCGTAAGCTGTCTCCAGTTCTTGCATATTCAATGGTGTCTGCACACTCTTTGAGGTGGGCATGGGGGGTTGATGACAAAATTCACCAATAATTAATCAATGAAATCAATGAAACAACAACCTTATGTTGTACTGCTGCACAGGCGTGCATGTATGTGTGTTTCTGTGTGTGACAAAGAGAGAAAGAGAGAAAGAGAAAGATCAAATCCCCTGAAATGCATTATCCACTGATGCACTTGAAACTAGGGCAACAGGAAAAGTCCATCTGATGCTAGCTATGCTAAGAAATAATGAATGAAGCACTGATAGTTTATAAGTAAATGCTGAAGAGCATAGGGCACGCACACAGGACGATAAAAATCC
Source organism: Conger conger (assembly GCF_963514075.1). NCBI lineage: Eukaryota > Metazoa > Chordata > Actinopteri > Anguilliformes > Congridae > Conger > Conger conger. The sequence continues at coordinate 31,449,800 of NC_083771.1, forward strand.
TCTCTCTTAACTATTTTATTGTCTTTCTGTTATTGCATTGACATTAAACTTTCAGATTGTTTGTGTTACAGATTTCCAGGCGGTAAGAGCAATCGTCTGGCAGTCAGAGAGTTACCGGATCGATTCCCACCCTGGATGTGTCGAAATGTCTGTGAGCAAGACACCTAACCCCCAAATGCTTATGACGAACTGGGTGGTATCTTGCACGGTAGCCAATCGCCGTTGGTGTGTGTATGAATGGATGAGAAGCATCGATTGTACAGCGCTTTGGATAAAGGTGCTATATAAAAGCCAACACTTAACCAACATTTAACATTTAGGCTACAGCACTGTTACAAGGGCAATGCATGTCTTATTATGCGCAAGTTTTTAATAATATGATATTGTACGAATACTAATAATATTCGCACAAAAAAAAATATATATATTTAGGAAAACTGATAACCTTTCTATTTGTTTTCTATACGCTCTGTAAATAAGCAAATGCATAAATAACTTTTTTTCTGTATTAGCGAGAAGCATCCACTGGAGGGCGAGGCACAAAATCCTGACCTTTCGCTGCAAGCAAGAAAAATAAAAATACATTAAAATATAAATAAACTATTTTGGGTGCTTGAATTATTCACACTATCTTTAAAGGTTACCCACATCATTACCTTTCCAGTACTTTATACGCGTTTATATGCGTTTTCACAGTTCTCGATATCTCACTTTCACGACAAACACGTGTGTATATTCATATTTACTAACTTCAGTGTTCTCGGTCCTTGCTACATCTTTTCAGCATACGCATTCACATTTGTTAACCGACAGCTATATACTTCCGCCAGGAACCCACCTCCCCCTGTCCGCGGCCCCTAACTATAAAATTGCAGTGCCAGGCACCAGGGAGGTAACAGATTTGTTTCGAGCAAGAAAAGATTAGCTGTTGGAATTGGTAATCTAGGTGTTCTCTCTCAGGTCCGCGACTGTATTGTTCACTTCGCTCGCCAGTGACAGGAGGGTGTCGCGGAGTATGGAAGGTATGCCCCAGGATAGTAAGTCTGTAGAGCCAGAGCTGTCCCGTCAAAGACGAATGTGGAAGAATTTTCAAGAGAAAACCAAACCCTTTTTGAGCCCAAAGCTGGGCTCTGATCGCCGCGGTGCAGACGGGAAAAGGGAGACGGGAATGTGGATGTTTAAGAGGAAAAAGAAGGAGGTTTTAGACCGAGTCCTATCTTCCTCGCAGCCTAATCTTTGCTGCTCTGCCCCCCTACCTCCACCTCTCGATGGAGATAAGTCTCTCTGCAGCAAACCGACTCCTGACTGCAGCAAAGTGCAGAGACTGCAACAGCTCGGAACCGCACGTGCAGAAACGACAGTTAAAGCTGAGATGCTTGGACGTGGAAGTCCGAAGCCCACGCTCTCCCATTTGGTGCTGTCCCACCACAAAAGCTCGTCTCTGGGGTCGGCGTGTTTCGAAAGGCTGGCGATGGACTCCGACGGCGGTGGAGGAGGAGAAGAACAGTTACGCAAGAATGCCAGCGATTCCGTGAGTTGATACTATGCAGAAACTACGTTAGTAGATTCAATAGGCGGTCTGTTAATGTGTACAGGCCCCTTACCTGCTGGTTCATTATACATTTGACACTTGTAGATCGCAACTGATATGATGCTGGAGCCAATGTGATAAAATTTACAAGCTATCATTTTTATCAGTCCATGCAACTGTACAGTAGGTGGCTATCGCTCACTGTGGAAGTATGGATACACTGTTGCCCCTTTGAAGTTACAGTATCGTAAATTACTGGCACAAGCTGGGAATAGATTTATTGTTTATTACTGTATTCTTATTCCTGAAGTATCACACTCTATTGCCAACTACCAAACTACCTACGAGTTTGTTTTAGCCAGGGTGTTCTGGATCGTTTTCTATCTGAACCGCACTGTTATTTTGCGTTTTTTATAATACGAGAATCATGATCATTATTTTCAAATTGCATTATGTACCATACTATTAACATTGGGGGGCTGCACAAGAAAAGGGAATCGACTGCATGCTTCACTCTAAAATAATATGCTTCCATTCATAAGGATGCACAGAAGATGTAGTATGCACGCAAGCGCATGTACTAGGTGAGGTTGCGCAAAACACAGAAAACAGTAGTTTCCGCCCTGTCGTCAAACCTAAATAGTAACCTAAATAATACGGTAATGCACAGAAAAATAAGACCATGCTAGAAATATTCACAGGAGAACATATTAAAGTAACAATATTGTATATCAGCAAAATAAATAAACAAATAAGTTATAAGTAGGCTACTGTAGGTTGCTCATATTGTATTCAAAACGCAACACTGATACTGAGAGAGAGTGATATTTCTATTGGTGTACATGTCTGCTTAGTCACTGTCATTTGTCATCTACAAAGACTAGGTAAGGCAGATTTGTATGAATTTTGATCTGTCGCACATGTGTTGGTTATAAACACATGCAGTCAAAAAAGCTAAATATTTAAAATGATTGTTTATTGGCTTAATTGATTTACTTTTGTCTGTATCATTCATATTTGAAGATGTACAATGTCCACTGCGCTTCAAGCTAGACTCAGCAAATTACATTGTTCGATGACGTAGCGATAATAACGAGAAGCATTGCGTTTGATTTGACGCGCAGTGGAGAGATCAATCGCGGAGTGAAGGCTAATAACAGACCCCTGTCCGCTAAGAAGCGGAGCGGTTCCCGGAGGACCCATCTGTTCGCTCATTTTAGCCGCAGCCAATCTCGTAATAAGTCAATGTTCATTGTTAGTTGCTGACATATTCTTTCAGAATTAAATGTAAACGTATCTTAGTGCAATGCAGGCCTGGTTCATTGAGTTTCAGTGACCAGGTTTCTACACTTTCAGCAATTAGGGCCTCGTCGATTTCACCTGTCAGTCTCCCTTGTAGCACAAATAATGAGTGGCACAGTCCCAGGATGTGAATGGGACATTATACTTCAACGCCTACAATGCTATTTCTGACATAACATGGCCATGAGATGCCAAATCATTTCTCAATAGAAATGAGAAATTGTTCAGTTAAGAATAATTCAAAGCTCATTACAGTGAAAACTGGCTATATGGCTATGTAATCATCCACCTGCATCTGATTGGGTATGTAGTCCTCACACTCCTACCCATTTTCATTCCCCTAGTTATCGTTGCAAAAGATAATTAGGTATTCAGTTATTCTGTCTGTTAAAAAAAACAAAAAACCTTTGCTAGTTGAAGCAATGAGTCTGTAATCAGATACTACTCGTCAGTATACAGGAAATAATAATACATTAATGTTTCTGACCACTTGGTACTCACCTATGGGCTGTAGCTGAAAATGCATGGACATTGTAGGTATAGTGCAGCTATTTTAATAATAAAAATATCCATATTGATAACCAAAGGCCCAAGCCAGACTTAACACAGAGTTGGTAAATCATTTTAAGGCAATACTATTAACCAATATTCTAATATTTGTAGAAATTAAGTTGAAGACAGTCAGTCTCACATCAGTGTCTCAGTCAATACATGTATTGTACATGTTATAAGGTCAACAGGGTGGCTCTGTATTTTGTGAATGGACCACATGTGGAAGTTGTATATTATCGCCAGCGTGAAGTCTGTGTTATCTCTGCAGTGAGTTATTGGGTATTTTCGGCAGGGCTTCTGTGAGACCTCCCTGCCACAGTTCGTCTGGTCTCCCCCTGTGTGGAGCATGTGAAATATTTATCTCAGGCAGCAGACGGCGGGCCCCAATGCACCACTGGCTCCCAGCATCCCCTGCTGGCATCGCGCTGCAGCAGTGCTTACACTGTCGTTAGCGATCACAGCAGCCTAGGTTCACCATTGCCTGAGAGTACAGTGGGCTTGCAGTGCGTGGGAAAAGATGGCAACTGAGATGCTGTGGGTTTCATTTTGTGTGCTGGGAGTGTTACACATGTGCCAGGGTACGGTTCTGTACTGCATGTGTGCTAGTGCTTGAGTTCTGCACATATGCAGGAGTGTTCGTCTTTGTGAGTATTCTATTGTTTTGTGGGTATACTAGAGTGGGTGTGTTCGCAGTGCTGTGTGTGTGCTGTAGTTCTGTGTGTTTGCAGTGCTGTGTGTGTGCTGTAGGTCTATGTGTTTGCAGTGCTGTGTGTGTGCTGTAGTTCTGTGTGTTTGCAGTGCTGTGTGTGTGCTGTAGTTATGTGTGTTTGCAGTGCTGTGTGTGTGATGTAGTTATGTGTTTTTACCTGCTGTCTGTGCTGTTATTCTGTGTGTTTACATGCTCTCTGTGCTGTAGTTCTGTGTGTTTACATGCTGTGTGTGCTGTAGTTCTGTGTGTTTACACACTGTGTGTGTGCTGTAGTTCTGTGTGTTCACACACTGTGTGTGTGCTGTAGCTCTGTGTGTTTACATGCTATATGTGTGCTGTAGTTCTGTGTGTTTACACGCTGTGTGTGCTGTAGGTCTGTGTGTTTACATGCTATATGTGTGCTGTAGTTCTGTGTGTTTACACACTGTGTGTGTGCTGTAGTTCTGTGTGTTTATATGCTGCGTGTGCTGTAGCTCTGTGTGTTTATATGCTGCGTGTGCTGTAGCTCTGTGTGTTTACACACTGTGTGTGTGCTGTAGTTGTGTGTGTTTACATGCTATATGTGTGCTGTAGGTCTGTGTGTTTATATGCTGTGTGTGCTGTAGTTCTGTGTGTTTACACACTGTGTGTGTGCTGTAGCTCTGTGTGTTTACACGCTGTGTGTTTGCTGTAGTTCTGTGTGTTTACATGCTGTGTGTGCTGTAGTTCTGTGTGTTTACACACTGTGTGTTTGCTGTAGTTCTGTGTGTTTACACACTGTGTGTTTGCTGTAGTTCTGTGTGTTTACACGCTGTGTGTTTACATGCTGTGCCTGGTATAGTGTGCTATGCCTGGTATGATGGGCAGGAAATTAATGTGCTTCGGCCTTGGAACACATTGATACGTGCGTCCTGACACACAAAGCCAGGGCAGTGCTCTCTCTGATAGGCCCATTTCCTGTGTGTAATTAAGAGCCAGGCAGGATCAGAGGGCTCATCTGGTCGTCCTGATGAATGTACAGACGGAACTGAGGTCTGAAAGTGGGGAGACTTTGCTTTTCCCCCTGAAGTTTTAGGAAGGCTTTGATGAATAATTCTTGGCTTCCCGTTGACAAGCTTTCTCGTCTGATGAAAAGCCTGGTTCCAGTGCAGTCACATTCTCTCTTCTCTGCCAACTGCTGCGTGAGGGCGATACGGCAAGAAGGTCACAGCCAGAAGGTCCTGGGTTCGAGGCCCGCCCGGGCCTTTCTGTGTGGAGTTTGCATGTTCTCTGCACAATCCAAAGACATGCAGGTTAGGGACTACAGATGAAAATGAGCTCATTCGCTAAATATAAATTGGCACATTGTGCCCATATGTGCCATTGTTTGATGTGGAAGCTGAAAATATTGATTCATGTGCATTGTCCCTGGTAAATAAAAAAATAAAAAATAAAGTGATGGGATATCCATGGGCATGGATTCCCCTGGAGGATTAGCCAGAGCTGGGGTTCCCCATGAGTCTGAGCTGCATGTTACGTCACATTACAGGCATTTTGCAGGAGCTCTTATCCAGAGTGATGTACAACACAAAGTGCATAAGTAGGCATTTAATCAGTTTTCGTCATGAGCTAAGGCCTTGCAATGGGAGAGATTTCATAATCAGGTAGCTTTTACTGTGCTCTGTGATCAGGTTAGTGTTGCCTTACCTATACAGTTCTGAATGACCTCAGTGGCTTTCTGGTTTACCATGCCATACATGCAATACCATACTAAATTCACCTCCACACCGACAGCATTAACACAGTAACCATGCCACTGCATTGACTGCACCTGCACACTTAATATACAGTACCAACACATTTACCAATCTAGCACAATTACCATACTAAGACACTGACCACACTTTCTATAATGACCATACTTACACATTGGCCATATATCTCACGTACACCGTACCAAGACACTGCTTTCATCCTTATTTTTACAGTGAGCAGATTTTCCAGCTGAAATGTTTGGAGAACGCAGTATTAATGAAAGCGCTAATGATCACTTCACAGCTGCTGTCTTTCTCCTGAAAATGCTACTTTTTCAGATGGGGGATTCATTATTAAGGGAGCGTGACTGGAAAATGAATATGCTTTTTTCATGTATAGTATGCTTGAGAAAACCTTATGTAGGCCTCATATTCGACAGAAAGAATCTTACAAGAAAAGTACTAGCAATGGTACGGGAGCAGGTCTCAGTTTTTCATATGAAGATGACAGAAGCGATTATATCATAATTACGGTATTCCGGCCTCCATGGGGCCCTGGCTATCAGGTTTCATACACTGTTAGCTGGCAGAATACTGTACTGGTTAGGAATGTCGTGCAAATTTGAAAGGAAGAGATATGTTTCTACGTACATGTTTCTGTGTGGCCGCCCACATTCCTGGAGACTCCACTGAACGCTGTACCTGTTCCTGCCTGCGGCCGGGCGAGCTTTGGGACCCCGCAGAGAGGAAAAGGTCTGGGAAAGAGACCGGAACGCCCACCCCGGACTGCAGCGGTGCGTCAACCTGGGCATCGGGTTTCAAAACACAGCCTGCTTTCCCTGGTTCCAGACACAAGTCTAGCAGACAAGAGGCCTGCACACTGCTGGAGCCTGGAGCTCCTCCACTGAACACTGAACACTGAACACTGAAGTGGGTCAGGCACTGTAGGACTGAGATCAGAAACAAAACAAAAAAAAAACTATTAAATGTCAGTGCACATGAGGAAAAATCCATGATCGAGCTCCATAAGGCATGGCCCCACTATGCCCTATGCTCAGTACCTGAGATTTAAGATATTAGATATGATAAAAACATGTACAATCACAAAAGATATTCCCCTATGTACACATGCCGCAGCTTTTGAAGGTCTGGCCCCTGCAGATCACTTTGTATGATGCAAATGAAATCTGTGATGGATGTGTTAACGTCGGTGGTGCGGAGAGAATAGCCGGGACTGACCAGGCTGTATCTGCACACTGCAGTATCTGCCTTTCCTCCCACTGAGCTGCCATTAAACACTTTACAGCAACAGAAAAGGATGAGGATTTTATCCTGACGGAGGGTGAGTCTTTCACAAGCGTTGCATCTGATCTGATCTAGGCGGAGCTGTTTGCAAGTCATCGCCAGACCGCGTTATCTGTTCTGCAGTAACAGAAAATTGCTCCATATGGCTGACTAGCTTCTTTTCACGTCCCTGACAATGAACATAACAATAGAACAGAATCTTGCATTCATTGCTCATGCTCCTTCACGCCACTGTCATTTATTATTTGAAATAATCAAATTTCAGCTCTTGAAAAAAAAACATGAGATTTTATTGTTAATAACCTTGCAACCTGCGGATTTTTTTTCCGGAAATGTCACTAGTTAATGAAGTCCTTAGGGTTCTCCGAGTGAAATGTGTGCTGTTAGACAGGTCTTAGCGTTATTTTGTGGCCTTTTCTTTAACCACGAAGGAGAACCTCTTATGTGTACTGAATGAGAGTCATGGCTTATGACACGCTGGCTCAGGCTCTGCTATGTGAGCTGAAGGAGGCGGAGTGGTCTTCATTATCTCAATTATGTAAATACTGCCAGTTGTTTGTGCAGGCACTGTGGAGCGCTGTAGGGAAAGCTGTGCTTGTGCATGAGGTCCAGGCATTAGCATTGATATTAATGAAAACGAAGGGTGTCTGGACCCTGCTCTTAAAACCAGAATGAACAAGACCAGTGCTCAGAGTCAAGCACTGATCTACGATCAGTTTGGCTCATAATTACCATTTCAGACATTTAAGAGATGCTCTTATCCTCAGCAACTTACACAGCTAACATTATTTCACATTCAGTTCATTTATACAGCTGGATGTTTACTTAACAAGTTCCTGGCTCAACAGTACAATGGAACCTGTACTTCGGTGTTATGCTGAAAGTGCAGCTTCCTAACTGTTATACTGGACTGCTGCCCTCCGTCAGGCACACAACACTGTGTACAGGGGAATCATAGGGTAAACTAGACCTCCTACTATGAGATGCTTTATGCTTCCATCCATCCGTCATCCATACATCCATTATCTAACCCGCTTATTCCTGGTCAGTCAATTTGCAATTGGGTGCTTTTTGTGTAGTGTGGCCAGGCCCATTTACTTGTATGTGAGACAAATCCTCATAACTTTAAAGTCATCACTCAGTACTTTTTGCAATTCAACTTTAGTCTAGTCTGCTCAGAGTAGAATGAAGCATTGGCAGTGAAAAACAGGAAATGAAGTAGGCCTTGGCTGCTTTAGTCAGGGCTTTATTTCAGTCAGGAACATCTGGCACCATTTTATGGTTTCATGGTCCCTAAAGGGAGTCACTGGTACTCGTAAAAGTCTGTTCTGTGATAGTGAGATGTGGTGCTGTTTGAGCCTTGCACTGGTCTGGCCATCTGATTGGTGCGCTTGTTGCGTGGCAACGGTGGCTATCGTAAAGTAGTGGGACATGTATTGTCGGTGTTGTGCAAAAACATTGTCTGTTTGTCCTTTTTTTGTATTTATGTATGTATGGTTTTCTTTAATGCAGATTGAACATTTTCACTGGGCTCTTTATATACTCAGTAGCTAATAACGCTTGCTCAAAACCACACATGAATATGTCATAATACTGTGATGGTAAATGGACCATCGACCCTCAACTCCTCTTGTTCTTTTTGCTTTTATCTAAAAATCCAGTTTAGATGCAACTGTGTGATAAGGTGCTTTAATTGACCAATTAATTTACCAATTAAGCTCCATATATTGATTGTAACATCTTTCAAAACTTGGCAGCTTAGTCATCAGGCCAGATTGGAGGCTACTAGAAAGTACAGAATTAGAATATGGAATTGACTGATGGCAACATTGTGATTTCGAGTCACTTTTTGGCCCAACGCTGGGCTTACATGCCAATTGAAAGAAAGGCTTCCTCACTACTGACCTCATTAAGTAGGGGTGCAAGTGAATGCAATGTTGCAGCTCAGTATGAAGGCTGGCTGTATCAACAAGACTGATATACAGTTGCCTCAAACCTGCTCATATCTGTGCCTTTTGATTGGCTCAACAAGCAGAGTGCAAACCTTTAAGGTGGAGGACCTGGTTTGTCTAAACGGCAAAACATAACAACTTCTCTTACCCCTTAGTGTTCTGAAGTGAATAGAACGGATTACTTCGGTGTAGCTTTGTCAATGGGGATACAGAGGAAGAGCATTATGTCAATTAAGGCAGGCTATCTTGCGTGAACGTCTCTCATTTCCCATGCCAAATCCGTTTTTTAATCTATGTTCATCGCCACAGAAATGCAGACTTTCAGAAAAGGGTTTGATTGATGATGTTTTTGAAACATGCAGCTTTAAAAGGCTCAAATCAAATTTTTATTAAAAGTACAAACATTTGAATTCAGGTTTCCACTGAAAAAGGACCTAGCCTACTTAATTCTATCCTTGAGAACTTAGCTGAAGTAATATTCAGAATCATTTAACCATACTACTGACCAATTACAATATTTACAATATACTTACCAGGTGTGTCAGACATTTCTAGCAACACTTGTACACTAATAGTAATATCTAAATGGGAAAATATACTTACATTATTGGCATTTGGCAGAGCGACGTACAGTTGATTAGACTAAGCAGGAGACAATCTTCCCCTGGAGCAATGCAGGGTTAAGGGCCCAACGGCTGTGCGGATCTGGATTAGAACCACCAACCTTGCGTGTCCCAGTCATTTACCTTAACCACTACTGGCCGCCCCTACTTATTTGAGGATTAGCATTATCATTATAAATGTGCCTTGTTTCCATTGTAGCGTTTTACATGGAGGCATTTACTGTAGCAGATTCTTAAATAGCAGCCAACAAAGTACCGAACACGGTACAGCCACAGAAGCCAAATGTAGATGCAATCAATCGACTGTGAGAGCCAAAGCAAGACATAATGTTCTATTACTCGTTAAATAAAACCAATACTGTAATAAAGAACTGCATGAATTCAGTTCTGCGGAGGAGAAACTAGTCATTGGTGAAGATGCTTCCGCAGGTATCGTTGATTTGGCTGAAGCTCATAAAATCTTAACTTTGAGTACTGGGCTTACGATTGGCAGGTTACCGGGTTTCGCCCAGGAACACAGTGGCCCGGGGGGTAAGCAGTGGCACTCTGTGGTATTCACATGGTATAGCCCGCACCTGCCCTGGTGAAAACATGATCGATGCCAATTTCGTTAAATAATGCCGCCGTGCCATTTTTCTCCGTCCTTATTTTCCTCTGATGTTTGTGGAAGTGCTGGTGAATTCAGTAGAGGTGCAGCGTCTCTGCTCTTAATAACCCTGGATTGCCAGTTAGCCTGCAGCTTTTGCATGTCTGCTGCATACGCACTTCTGAAAAACACTGACAATGTGTTTAAGCACAGAAACCTACTCAGGAGGAGACGCGGTGGCGCAACAGGCCAAGATGCAGCGGACTTGCGGTTGCAGTTCGTTGCAGTTGCACACCGAGAAGCCAAGTTTGGCCGGCTCTCGTGGAGTGGCATAATTGGCTCACTGCTCCAGAGGGAGGGACTAGGGTTAGCGGATCGCCGCGCACAACAGCACCCCGGGCGCCTCGGAATCACGGTCACGAGCATGAGACGAGACGGCTTGAAGAAGGCGTGTTGCTCTCCTTCAGGCCGCCAAGGGATGGGGTGTGGGCGGTGTATCCCCCAGCTAACACTAATTGGATTAGATGGGGTACAATTGGCTACCAAATTGGGAAAAAAAGGGAAAAATCTGAAATAAAAAAAGAAAAAAAAGAAACCTACTTGGCCCATGCGTTTTATTAGCAGTGCCGAGTAGACCAGTGCAGCTGATGTCATTTGATGGTGTGATGGGTGCACTGTTAGGTCCTGGTCTTAATTCAGTCTGCGCTCCTCTTGTCCATTGCAAACGGCTTCCTGCCGCGGTTCATCTACAGAGAGATAAAGGGCTGTCTGACCGAAAGGACCATGCCATAAAGCGGTTTGTAAATTTTGTAAATTTCCTCCCTGCACCTGAGTCCTCATGTTAATGTGGAGAAAAAAACAAACAATCTCACTGCTTGAAATCATTTTTCAGCGTGTGGGGAGATTCAAGGGTCTTTTGCATAAGCAAATGTGCTTCAATGTGTATGGGCTGATGGAGGAATACTGCTTTGAAAATATTCCGTAGGACTTTTGCATACTGCCATATTAATATTTTCATATTTTTGAGTGGCTAAGCCTACATTTCTCTGCACAGCAGACAAAAAATTAATACGTTTTTAAGAACATTACTTAAAAAGCTAAGAATAACTCTCAGCTTATGATTTTACAGCGGTCTGACCAAAACAAGCCTATTTTTGGTGAACAATTTCATCTTTCCTTTCATAAACAGGAAAACACGCCTGGGCTTTTCATATGGATCCAGTAACAGACATGACATAACACTTCCTCACAGGTTATGTCTTGCTTGAGTCGCAGATTCAAATCACAATATCGGAGTGAAATCACTCCCCCTCTTGGTGGGAAGTGATAGTATTTCTATTTCTATAACACGAGCATAAACCATCATTACATTGGATGGTTGAAATTGGTATGACTTGGAGGATAATTTAGCCATTTTGTTCACTTATCTGGGTGCTTTCTATCCAGAGGGACTTGCATAGCTTACATTTTTATGTTCAATCCATTTTTACAGCAGGGGTTTTTTTCCTGATGCGGTGCAGTTTAACTGCCTTGCCCAAAAGAATAACAGCAGTGTTCAGGAAGCACAGTTCCCGTATCATTATAACACACTGCTGCAGTTCAGAAACTTCGCTGTCCTGTGTTGTGCAATGCATCTGTCGCCTATATTTCTGAGCCGATTACCCTGGCTGCTTATGTTGACACGATGTGACAGACGTCTCCTCTGCCTGAGAAGGCCTGGGTCACAGCCCCAGCTGCCAGGCCCCCCTCCCCCAGCCTCTCCGGAAGTTTCTAAGGTAGAGGCGAAACTCCATGGCCATTGGACGATAATCAGACGGGGTGAAGGCGCCGCGTCAGCCGTGTTTTTGCAGAAAGCAGGCCTGGGCACTGAAGCTTGGTCTATTCTGGTTAGTGAGCCGTTGAAGTGTGCACATCCATTTCTGCACGGCACGAGGGCCCAGCTTCCTGTGTGCATGAGCGCAGCACTTTCTCTGCAGCTCAGAATGTGCTGGAACCACTCGTCGCTCTCTCTCTGAGTGCACGCCTCGGTGTGGATGCTACCGCTGAGCCTGGACTTTCTCCCTGCCTTGGATTTGGAGGATCCTCCCCCTCTCCCTTGCCGTACCCATTGCTCGGAGACAGGTGAGTGACAGCTTGCTGCAGGGAGTGGGGGAAAGGTGGTTAGCTGTTGTAGTACATGTGACTTGCGAATAGAAACTCAGCCTCCCTCTCATTCCCTCTCTCTTTCTCTCTCCCTTTCTACCTATCCCTCTGTCTCTGAGGGTTCCTGTATCACCTCTATTTTTCCCATCATGCCATGTTATGCCAGCGTAACTGCCCTCGCAGCGGCACCTATTTCAGGTTCAGGGGTCATTGTGCCGTATCGATCCCTTATTGGATACACGGCTATCCTTATTGGATAGCTTGCAATGCTATAATAACTTCCTTAGCCAGCAGACTAGCCCAATGTGAATAAGCATGTAAGTGAATAAGTGTGACAATGCACAACCATGTGGTGGTTTTGTATCCAATCCAAGCGGTCAGTACAGCAGAGTGAAACTGGAACCTGAAATGGGGTGCAGCAGAGAGCGCAGTTGCCCCGGCCCGTTTGAACATTATTTACACCTGCGGGCGGGTGGTCGCCCTGTCCGCGGGGCTCTGTTGCCAGAGATCATTCACTCATAGGGCAGTATTCACGACGCTCTGGCACAGAATCTGCCATCTGGCGTCCGATCCAGAGGAGTGCCTGAAGGAGTATAAATCAGGTTTGACCTCACAACCTTCTCCTCCTTTCATTAACCCTGAGAGCGGAACACTTTGCTTGGCCGTGAGGGCGGTTCACTGTGCTGCAATTGGGAAGAGATGCTGTGTGTCCACTGGACCAGACCACAGGATGACTCATCAATGCTCGCATCTTCATCCTTAAGAAAACTGGTTGACTTCGGCCTTGTTCTTTTCTTCTGTTTGTCTCTCATTCGCACGATGTCTGCGTCGGTGCAGATGTTGTCTTGAAACCCCTGTCGTTTGAGGTGACATTAAAGAGGAGATACACATTCATCATGGCTGCCAGGAACGTATGGTGGAAAATACCAGTTCGTACTCTCAGCCTTACCTCCTCTCTCCAGGCTCCCTGGGTGTTTCCTGTCATGTTTCCTGTCAAGGCCTCGTCTGTGAAACGGCGCATGTACAGTATTTCTATTCAGGAGGATAGCGGGACAGAGTTATATTTAATAAAAATGCCTACAAAGTGACACCTCTCATTTATCTTTGAGAATTATGCCACACCTCAAAAGCGGCGCTTGAACCTACACGTCAGCGGGTTAACACCCCAGCCGTGAGCATGAGTAGTTTGATGGAGCTTAACTTTGAGCAGAAATATCGAGAGGGCAAAGAGCTTCCCTCGTGCTTGAGAAGCAAATTTGGCTCACCGGTTTACAGTAAGGTAATGCTCTTCTGGCCCTGGCCTTGTTTTTGAAGGCCATGCTAGCAATGCTAATTTGTAATCCCTGTATCAACAAACATATGTTTTTGTGTTTTCCTCTCTAGGCTGTTTGAGCTTGGTGCAATGTCACTAGGTGTGCTGTTAATGAGGTGTGATTTCTTTTGGAGCTATGAACAAAACAGGCATTAGCTCCTGAGGGATTAACACATCAGAGGTGAAGCAGGGAGTGTACAGGAAATAATTGGATTGGTAGCTCTGTCTGAATACAGGGAGTGGGGTGACTCTCAGGTAGCAGTGAGATGGTTTCTAATGCATTCTAGTGAAGGGCTGTGTGCAAAGGGAGACTTACCTCTCTGGTGCCCCCTCTGGCTCCTACTAACCCTGCGCTTGTCGTTAGTCGTACTTCCTCTCAGGTTGATTGATGGATCACACACCGTGGCCAGGCCTGGCTCGCAGGTCTCCTGGCACAGATGTGAGAGAGAGAGTTGCTGTTGCTGTTGGCATCGTTTCGATGAGAGGTCACAGTGCCGTGACCTCTGACCTCTCCCTCCTGCAAAATAGCGTTGCCGCGTCATTGCACGTGTGAACGTATTATTGCTTACTGAGCCAAGAGAACTAAGTCAGACAGAGACGTCCCCACCCTGGCCCCCCGCCTTCTTTCTGCCTTTGTCTGTACTGCCTATGTGGTGCTCATGAAAGACCCCAAAGGAACGCCCTGCATGTTATACACACCAGCCCTTTCCCTCCCGTGATCTTATCACTCTCTACATGCACTTATCTGGGGGAAACACTGGGGGAAATTGCTTTCCGAGCCTTAGAGGTTGAGTAAAGACTTACGTAACTTTAGACTATTAGACTTTTCTACATGGCAACGTCATTTCATCCATAGGGTATCCATAGGGTAATTTTAGAAGGAACGTCTGGGAAGCAGAACTTCATCACTCCATGTTCTCTCGCTCTTTAGGAGCCTGTGGAGGGTGTTATATCACAGAGTTACCTAACAGCACGCTGGCTCTGATCCCAAGGAGGGAGATTAGTCTGTCACGACTCCTCACTGGCTCAGGATTAGCTACCTCAGTGCCAAGCCCTCCTCCTCCTCCTTCTCACAGAGGAGAGGTCCTCCTCCCAGGTGTGTCTACGGGGCATCTCTCCCCTGTCTCGCCCTCGCCCCCTGTGAAGCCGGCCGAGAGTCCGCTGGAGGCCCGCCCATCCCCCCACCAAGGCCCTGGTAGTGTGTGGGGAACGGGACACCTCCCTGACTACAGGGAGTGGGGGGAACTGGGGGTGCTGGAACAGGCTCTTGCCCTGGTGGTCTCTTCTCGTTCCCACCATGAGTGGAAACCTACCAAATGAAATGCTCCTGGCGTTCCGGGGAATACTGGCGGCGGCCTCCCGGCTGGAGGAAACCTCATCTTTCACCAGCGCCTGTGGATCCTTCCTCTCGGTGAGCTCGGTGGTGTGTTTCCTGCACCGTAGTTCCCCTGGGAAAACAATGCTATTCTGTTCTCTCTGAGGAAGTAACGCTTTTTATATAGCATACTTCTCATTGTAGTTCTGAGCATTTTAAGATGCAATTGTTCTTTTTATCCTGTTGGCTGATGCTATTACTACAACATGGCACACACACACAGACACACACACACATATTCACACACACTGTAATTCTGTAATTCTGATGTATACAGATAATACAAGCATCCCAACATAGACCTGAATTGTGTAGTGCATTCATCTACATATCAATTTGCATTAATATTTTACTCATTACACAAATATAATGTATGTTCACCTGTTCTCCACGAAAGCTTATTTTTTTCTTTCTCCAAAAGCTACTGTGGCACTACTGGCTGTTATTTATTGTTACGGCCCAATACAGGTGTGGATCAGAAAGGGCATTGGAGTGGATGGAAGAGCAGGCTTGCTTGCTGAGGCT
Organism: Conger conger; assembly: GCF_963514075.1. Taxonomy (NCBI): domain Eukaryota; kingdom Metazoa; phylum Chordata; class Actinopteri; order Anguilliformes; family Congridae; genus Conger; species Conger conger. The sequence goes on from NC_083771.1 coordinate 31,465,426, forward strand.
GTTCTCTGAAGGGAATGCGGATGGGAATGCAGATTCAGAGATGTGCTAAAGGGAAATTACCTTTCTAGTCAGCCATCGCCGATATTTATTACTTGTGCTATGGAGAAACAATATTGTTAAACCTTGAATTCAAGGCAGAGTGCATTTGGTTTAGTGCCTTAAAGGATCTAAAAACACTGCGGTAGTGAAAAGAAATTTGAAGCCAGAAGCATTTGCATACAGTATATGCGGCAGTCCATTAAAACTAACAACTGCATTTGCATTTTACAAACATGGCTATAAATGATCATGCAGAATCAAAACCAGTGTGCTCTTGAGATTGTGCTACTGCGGAGGACTCAGATGTGTACCATGGTCAAACTACGAGTGTGGAAATGACATTTTTGAGGGTGAGAACAGGGCTTGATTGTGTGCCTGTTCTTGAGGTTTCGTTAATACAATGAAAGGGCAGCCATTGCACTTTCAGGAAAAAATCTAAGCAGCAAGAGGATTACTCTGGTTCTTTCTGCTTGGAAAAAACGAGTACTTTTTCTTTTGACGTGTATTTTATGATATGGCTTGACGTTTAGCGTAGGCGTTTGGGGCAGGGGGAGAGGGGGCAGGGGGGCTCTTTGGTTCTGACATCAGCTGCCAGCTCTGTAGTGCACTGCGGCATGTACGTAGAGCAGCGAGGATGCTGGGAATGTGTTTCAGCTTGAGATACGGATTGGTTATTCTCTGTGAGCGGAGCACGGTGGCTGTTCAGGACGACAGCTCTCTTGCGATGAATAATCTTCTTCTTTTGCACCTTTAGTTCCGTTTGTAGATGCTGTAGTGTAGCTTTGAGGCATTGAGCCACAACCTCAAGTCTCGTATTATAAAGTCACTTTTGTGAGCAGCAGTAGGAGTCAGATCTTTCATTTCGGTTCCATTTCAGTTCAGTCTGTTCAGGTAATTACAGTTCATTTGCTGAGAGATAATCCTCTCAGAACATTGTGCCTATTTTTCAGTCCATAAATTGAATTTCAGTCCATTTCCTCAATTTCAAGAGTTGCAACCCGGGTGGGAATCAAGTGCTGGCTTATAAACAGGTGTACTTTCTCCACCTCTCTCATCAAGTCTTATATTATAATGTTAATTCTTTATGTAATCTTTAATATGCTCATACAGAACAATTTCTGTTGTGTAACCTGGTGCATAGGACAGTCTGGCCAAGTTCTTCTTTGGACTGGAAATCTCATTACTTGATATTATTGGCATTTGGCAGATGCTCTTATCCAGAGTGGTGTACAGTTGATTAGACTAAGCAGGAGACAATCCTCCCCTGGAGCAGTGCAGGGTTAAGGGCCTTGCTCAAGGGCCCAACGGCTGTGCGGATCTTATGTGGCTACACCGGGATTAGAACCACCGACCTTGTGTGTCCCAGTCATTTACCTTAACCTCTACGCTACAGGCCGCCCCACTTTTTCCAAGATCTCTGAATGTCTGGTTAGCTTTTACTCATTCCTTAGACTGTATATAAACAAACAAATAGCCTTGTATTATGTTCACACCCGCCACCTGCCCCTGTCATATTTTAAAATCCCTAGCATGGGGAAATTACGTTCTTATCTTAATGGCTTTTTGTTTCACAAAAAAATTTGGAACCATTTAATTCTAAGCTGTCAAAATACAGGTAATTTAAAAGTCATTAAGTTTAATGAGAATATGAATAGGCAATAGAACATTCTGGAGTTACATTTTGTCTCCACCTCTTGCACGCATCACTGCCAGTGTCATACCTTTTTCAGCGTTTTGAGAAGTGAAGTCCTTGTAGTGGGGTAGTAATATTTCACTTTTCGCCTGGGGAGTCAACGGCAGCTCGCCCCGTGTCGGTGAAAGCCTTGTCATTCGCCTCTAAGTAACGCCTGCTGCGCATTACTCACTCGCGGTCAATAAAACGCCACTCGCTACAAAACTCATTTCGGCCCGAGCCGCGCTGGTGAGCCTGTGCCAGCGACTGAACCCGATCCCCTCGCGGAGCGATTCCCCTGATCAGCTGTGGGAGTCAGAACTGGGGGCCACTTCCCTTTCAGTTCAGTCAGTTCAGGAAATTTCTGTTCATTTGCGGAAAAAAAAAAAAGCGGAAAAACAATCCTCTCGGAACCTTGTGGCTCATTTTCAGTCCATAAATTGAATTTCAGTCCATTTCCTCCATTAGAAATGGAAGAGTTCCAGCCCTGGTGGGAGAGTCGCTTCTCCGCCTCTCTCCCTCTTCCTTCCTCTTCCTCCTTCTCCAAAACCCTGCACATTCTCTGGGCTGGACTCCAGCGCTGGAAGGGCTCAGGCTCCAGGGCCTGCTTTAAGCCTCCCTTCATCCTCGGCTGGTGTTGTGGGACGCCGGGCCATCTGTCCCTGTGTGTGTGTGTGTGTGTGTGTGAGGTCTGCTGCTCTGCGTTTTATCCTTTGACAGGATTTTGTTGGACTCGGTGTCACCCACCTCTGCCCTCCGTATTCCCCCTCTTCAGCCTGATTTCAGGAAGCCGAGCTGGCCAATTACCTTCCAGGCATTTCTGGAGCTTGTTCTAATGCTGGTTGCTATATTCAGACAGTGACAGTTTAGGTTCTGGGGCCTTCAGTGCGAATAATAACTTGAGGCAATACCAAAAAAAGCCATGTATTTGTATTTATGAAAGTACTGTGTTTAGTACGTTTGGGGTCATTTCTGTTTCAGTTAATACATTTAAATGGACATTCAGTTGATGAATTGAAAAATAGCCGTAGTGTCCTATGATGATTTTTGAGCGAATTCATTCATTAATTAGCTGAAATAATTAATTATTAATTAATCCTCCCACCCTTTTATTGTAGACCAATCTTCATGCCTTGGCTGTAATTACTATGGTTGTACAGTTAATAGGCTGGTAACCACTGCGTCCATTCCAATTCCATGTATTTTTGCCCATTGGCTGAAATAGCCAGTCACTTGAACACATGCATTGTTTGTGGTTTGTAATACATCTATGGTGGGTTTATTTAACTTTAGTGTCCTTTTCTGTCATTAACTGCAAGGCAAAGATAGTCTCAAGAGAGACGGTGGACAGTGCGCTGTCATTTTGTGGTGTGATTCACATCATGATCAACCACTCTTTGATTAAAATGTAGATTTTTAGAAGTTTTCCATGAGGCTTGCTTGGCAGAGAACAGTTGCTCAGTTCTTTTTCCTTTTCTTTTTCTGTGTGCAGTAAAATTGCATCCAGGTGGCATTCTGGAGAAATCCAGGTACATGATCCGTAAGAGAATGGGATGAGTGCCAGGGCCGAAGGCCAAACCGTTATGATTGAAGAAACAAATCTGCCATCCAGGACTTAAACTAGACATATAAATCAGGCGACAATGTTTTGCTGCACGATTTCTGCTGGTACACCCCTCCCTGGGGGAGTCTCGAGGCTAATCCAGTCTCTTTTAGCAGCGGATGATGGTAAAATTGTCTTTGAGTCTTTGTGAGTTGTGCTTGAACTCACATTTTCATTCTCACGTTCATTGACTGTGACCGCGCTTAATGCATTTGGCCGTAAAAGGAGAATGCGCTCCTATTGCTCACAGTGTTACTCCACGCAGGACTTGCTCTTAATCTGAAAGTAAAATGAGCAGTTTAAAGAAGACAAATCAAGACGATTAGTGCTGAGAGAAAAGTATGCGGTGTGGAAGAGCATTGCTCAGTAAAATGCCAAGACGCTTCCCAGGCACTCAGAAGCAATGCGTGCCATTACTTTATTGTGCACTCTCACAAGAACTGCGTGTTTTACTGCGATATGCCTGTTCCAGATGGTGTTTATTTTCATGCATTGCTGTGTGGATACCACCTCACCTGTTCATCAAGACACCAGAAAACAGATGGAAGCTGGTCATCAACGCCAGCTCCCTCCCCACTTGGTGCGCAGAACCGCAAGCGGCTATTAGACTAAGACTGCACACGTTCTAGAGCGGTAAGCCAGATGTAAAGTAACAGCGCAGTAATACTTGTGCTTTCTTACTAAACACAGCTTGTTTTGCGTAAGGCTGTATACTTTATCACAAAGCCACCAAAACTCATATGTATTGAGATTGTAAACAAAACTGGAAATATAAATTGACACTGGCCGCTTCTTTCAATCTCCGCTTCTTTCCCAATTCAGAAACTGAAAGAAAGAAACTCAATGCAACAACAGAAAAAGACACAGCGTGAGTTCGCGTTTATTTGATGTTTTGGTGCTAGACCATCGTCATAATGTCAGAAATTGGGAATCTGCTTTTTAGTGTGTGGGGTCCTTCATCAGTGGTGGGGCGGGATTGCAAGAGATTGTGGATAGCCAATCACATGAGGCCTTTTCTTGGTTCTCGCCAACAGAACTTTCTGTTCCGTGCATTCTGGAATCCCGCTGCCATCTTTCCCTGTGCTGTGACCCCTCCCACTCTATTCTCTCTGATTGACAGCATGGCTCCTCCTTCCCCCTCACACTGCTCTGATTGACAGCAGCCCCCAGTAAGCCTTTTGTGTTTGTGCATACACCCAGGGCTCCCCTGTCGCAGTCTGGGTCTGGCTTGTTTTATGCTAACACGCAGTAATAGAATTTTAGACTCAATGATGATGCCTTAAACCTTTTGACTCTTTGATTCCCCTGCTGTATAGATGGCTCTGCAGAGCAGTCTCTGGTAATGCAGATCCTCTGGAAATGCAGATATGTAAAATGGCAAGACCACTGGTAGCAGCTACTGCTCCACAGGCAGCTATAAATTATAACTGTTTTAATTACTGTCTGTCTAATCTCCTCTTTTTATTAGCCCTGTGTGTGTGTGTGCGTATGTGTGTGTGTGTGTACTTGTGCACCCTGGTTGCAGTGCAAAATGTCATTAGCAGTGTTTGAGCCCTTCCAGAACATTCCACAGTGCTGGCCAATGAGGAGTCAGCACATCTGAATTGTCTCTGGACAGCATTTGGGTCCCATTGTCTCGGGAATGTTTTTTGTAGGAAAGGCACAACTGCAGCGGTATCCGACTGGAGGACCCTGTACCGCTACAGTGCCAACTGCAGTAAAACAGCTTTTCCTTCACAAACAGTGGTGCAGCGTTTTAGAACAATGGCAGTTAGTTATCTTTGAATCATTTTGACTGTGGTCGTTACATAACTTGCACGTGACCGACTGAACCGTGCTCTGCTTCGCCTGCTTTTTTGGTGTGGAGAGTGCTACGAAATATGAACGTGAAATAAAGTGAAGCATAGTCCAGTGGATTTCTTGGCCTGTGCAAACGAGTTCCAGTCATGCGATGCGTGTTGCAATGAACAGAAATGATGAAGGCAGAATAAGATAAGATCTCTTCTCTGCCTCAGCGCCTTCACGGGACTGCGGTCTGAAACGGAGCCTTTGTCTATGCAAGCGCAAAGACAAAGACGAGGCAGTCTGCAGTGGTCTTCTGAAAGGCTTGGTCAGACTCTCAGACTCGAATAACAGTGCCACAGCTGGGCAGGCTCTGATACGACTTCCCCCTCTCTCACTATGCGAGCCTGGAACCTGCCCACCGGTTGTTGTGACCAGTGTCTATGCAGGTTGGATGGTTGGGGGCGGGTTTCTATGAACAGGGAATATATTTAACTGTTTTGTAAATGTGTTGATTTATGTGGAAAATAAACAATAAATATATTTAATGGCAGTGCAATATTTCTGGACTTGTTTTGATGGACTTTCCTCTCAAGCAAGTTTGAGCTTGGCTCAAACGGTTCAGTGCATTTCTTATCTGTATATCTTTTACACTTCTTACCAAATGTTCAAAAAGGCAGCATATTTATGCAAAGTCACGAATGGGGAAACCTGCGCTTTTAATGAAGGCGGAGTTATTTGACATCTGACATTTGAAAATGCTGTGGCTCCATTATCGTGTTTTGTCTTAGGGGGAGGGGGCTCGATGCGCTGAAAGGGGTCCCAGTTATTTTGTGTGCACACCTCCCCCCTCTGTAGCCGGGAGACAGGCCTCTGCATTCTACCCACTTGGGCCAGGTCTCAGGAGAGTAATTACAGAGTTTCCATGGAGACCACAGACAGCTCTCTCTGTTGTCATCTCAAGCTGCCAATGGACTTAGCGTCTTAGAGGTTCAGTTTTTTTTTCGACCCCTGGCCCTCAAAAGTAAAAGGAACTGTAAGGTTAGCACATTGTTTAGTCTCTGTGATCCTGAGGACAGTAACAGTGCTGACCATGTCCTGCTGATTTGAGACTAGTACTCTGATGGAATCACTGACCAAAAGGGTCTTGGGATCAACCTGTGGATCTTCTTGCTCAAGGACTCACTGAGAACACCTCCTGCTGATTATTATTGCTTATTATTTTGCAGTGCCACAGAGGTGGTTTCTGTGGTGCTGTAGGTCACTTTAAGCTGGGTGGACTGAACAGATATAAACAGATAGTTATAAGTGGAGGGGGTTCGATAATGCCATTTTAATACCCCCCCACGTATTAAAATACGTGCTTATGTCTTTCGTGATTTGATTTGGAAGGTGGTGGGGGTGTGGCAATGAGGACAATTTAATATCATTTCAGGCACAAATTCACCAAATGCGCTACAACATATGAATAATGATATAGATTTAGCGTTACCAACACAACGCATTGTTTGATAAATGTTAATGCGTAGCGCCTGGAGCTGTGTGCGATATTGTCTTCTCGGTTTTGGCATGCAGTGGTCATGCGTAAAGTGGTGCAGTGAAAGTGACTTTGCATGTCTGCGGGCGCTTATGGATTCAAACGGAAGGCTTCTGTGATTAATGGAGCCGGTCAGACCGCAAAATGAGAACCAAGACTCCTCAAGCGCCTCTCTTTTCCCTGCTATTATATGAGCCGAGTGAAAGCCTGCAGGATGTTAACAAGCAGCACAACCGCACTGCCTCCGTTTGCTGAAGTGGGCGGCCTGTAGCATAGTGGTTAAGGTACATGACTGGGAACCCGCAGGGTCAGTGGGTCGATCCCCGGTGTATCCACGATAAGATCCACACAGCCGTTGGGCCCTTGACAAAGGCCCTTAACCCTGCATTGCTCCAGGGGAGGATTGTCTCCTGCTTAGTTTAATCAACTGAACAATGCTCTGGATAAGAGTGTCTGCCAAACGCCATTCATGTAATGTAATGTAATGTAGTGGATTCACTGGCTGCCTTGGGCACTGTGACAGAGACTTGTATTTCATTCTATGCTACTCTGAAAACCCAAAAGCCCAGATTGCTCGAGGTTGCAAGGTCCCCCATTTGTAAACGCTGTCCCTGATCTGCAGCCTTTTCCCCTTTCTTGAATAACACACTGTTCAGTACCTCCAGCACATGAAGGAGTGGGATTTTTCACAGTCTGAGCACTGCAATGTTTCTCATCTTTCACACCTGAATCTGCGCTAAATTCTGTCGCAGTTCCTTAAAAAGTAACTAAAAGTAACTTAGTTAAAGTAACTAAACACAAACTTATTCAGACATTAAACTTTAAATTGACTGTTAAGAATGGTTTTAAAGTTGGACATGAAGTTGAAACACGATTTTTTACAGATTTCCAGCTTTACAGCTGACCTTTTTAGATTTTTCACACTCTACAGTCATTTAGTATTCAACTCAGTTTTTCTGTCATTTTAAAATGAATGTTGTGATGAGTAATGTAATGGTGGCTGAGGTAATACATTGAGATTGGTGATGATAAAGAGCTCAACTGGGCCTTCAGCCTGTTGTGGGTGCTGTGGGTGTGCCTGCACTGGGCGGAACACTTTGTGCAGCAACATGAGGAAGAGGGACAAAATATGTGGGCACACCATTGCAGTTGCACACAGAGGTTGTCTGTTCCCCCTATACTTCCAGGTAGGAGGAGGAGACGAGTGGAGGAAAGGAGGAGTTTGTTTGAGTATTGGGACGCACCCAGACTGACAGATGGCTGGATGGATTGATTTGGCCGGCTGTTAGGCAATAGGTTTCCCTCTTTGTTTCAGTGGCCTTATGCAGCAGAGCTTGATATTTGAACAGGCTCCCCATAAACAAATGAGATTATTTGCCCACTTGGCTATAAGACAAGTGGTGTGAGAATTACTGGTTCAGTCATGCCAACTGTGGGCATGAAGTCGAGTGGCTTAGGCACTCGCCCACAGACTCTGAGTGGATCTCAGAGAATCTCTTGTAGAGCCCACTCAACGCCCTGTCTGGGTAGGAGGGGCGGGTACGTGGGCTCCAGCCAATCAGAAAGATGGCTGACGAGGCTTAACCTCACCTGACGTGCTTGTCTCGGCCAGTAAATTCAGGACATATAACTCATAACTCATAGCTCACGCGCTAGTGAGGGAACGAGCAGCCTTGCACAGCCAGGCAGGCAGGTGGTGTGAAGGCATGTCAGAGAGCAGATGTGGGTGGTAGTTTGCGATTGGCCTGGGGTGGGGGGGGGGCTGCGTTTGCGATGGTCCGGTCACCTGCACGCTCTTAGAGGTGCAGCTGACAGTCGCTCAAGCGTAGTGCGGCCGTTTGGCCCGTGGTGGCCCCTTCGTCTCTGTCCGATGTCTGGCTATTTCAGGGACGGTGAGTGCTGCCCCCGTCCCCCCGGGGGAGGAGGTGAGAGGGCAGGGAGGGACAGGCTCCTGGAGGAGCGGTCTGCAGAGGGCAGTTCACCACCTTGCTGTGTTTGGTGAGTCACACAGAGATCGTGCTTACTCTGAGGCGGCTGCGGTCACCTACACACTCTCACAGTGCAGCAGGGTGGATCCGCCCCTGTTTGCACGCGTGTTATATCAGGGATCATTAACCCTGATCCTCAAATCCCAATCCAGCCCTGGTTTTCTTTTCTCCCGGGTAATTAGACTGTCTTCACACCTGACTCCCAGGTGAGGGGAGGGTGGAAAACCAGCAGAACCATGAGTTGCTGATCCATGTTCTGTACAATTGTTGAGACTGGAATGGGAGAGTAGGAAGAGATGTAATGGGTGGGTTTAAATGAGATTGTGAAACAAGTGGTGTAATTTTATTACGAGAGCTTTTCCAGAAGGTCTAGTACGGTGGGACTGAACAGAGTGAGTTGGGCTCTCTCCCCAGTAGTGCTGTTATTCAGCTGAATTCATTATTCTGTTACATTGTGGCTTGTTTCTGTGTTCTTTTTTTTTAATCTTGGCTAGAAGGCCAGCTCCACACGCCTACACCACTGCGCTTGGCCTGCACATGTTTCTTTCAGTTTTGTAATACTCATGGTTCATAAATCTATGTTGAGTCTTTTTGCACCGCACCAATATATTGTACATTGACTTTAAACCCCATGAGCCAAACGTTGTTTGTCAGAGTCTTACTTCAGTGCCTTTGAGCCACACTGTATTTCTCTCCATCACCCTGAATCTCACTGCGTTAGCCATGCTGAAGCCACACCGTTCCTCTCCAGTCCAAAGACATTCAGGTTAGGGACTGCAGCTCATTAGCTAACTGCTACATTTACATTGATGTGTAAACGGAAAATGTTGATTAATGTACACTTTCCCTGATAAATAAAATAAATAATATTCTCAGAGTCTGTCCGAGCCACTGAGCGACACTGAGTCACAGTCTCTTTTACCCACACTATGTGTATCTCAGCTGCATGGTTTCTCTCACTCCTTAAGTCCTTAAGTGAGTCCTCTGTCAGTCACACCGTGTTTCTCTGACTCTATAAGCCCGTAGACGACTCCAGTCTAAATGAGAAGAGATCATCTGTTCTGATCGGTGCTGCAGTGGAGGTGGGAGATTGCGTGTGTGTGTGTGGGAAGGTGTGTGTGCGCGCACGTGGGCTGTGCGTGTGTGTGCTTCAGTACTCTCAGACGAACTGCTCGATAGTACAGTGAGCAGCATCAGCATCAGCTGGGGCTGCAGCAGGAGCAGTTCTCCAACGCTCGGCTCGTGGATGTCAGCCCTGCCTCCACCCTCGGCGGGACCCAGTCTGTCTCCTCGTCGTTCTGCAGTCGCTGCTTTCCAGAGACCGTCCGGCTCCCGAAGCTGTCCTCTCTGACTGATTTCCACTGAGCCATTGGTGTGAATCTGATTTCAGAACAATAACTGTCGCTGGTAAACTGTTGATGCTGTTTGGTTCGCACGTGTAGACTGACTGCCCAGGTGAGTCATTTCTCTGATGGTTTCATGCGACTGAACACCTGTATTCCGAGTGCTTCCAGATCTTAAAGGTTCTTTTGTTTTTCCATTTTAACTTGATTTTTAGCTTCAGTTTTATTTATCTGATATATTAGATGTATTAGTTTGTAGTTCGTAGTGGTCACTTAGCAGTGAGTCAAGAAGTTCTTCTCCATGAATTAAGGGGAAAAAATTGGACATTAAGTCGTAGTTTAATATCAATGCACAGCTTTTGGTTTTGTGGTAAAACGGAGGAAAGGCAGAATTATCTTTTCGGAAAGATGCAGGGTCAGCTGACGGTTGAAGAGTCCAAGAAAATGTGTGAAAATCTGAAGCGGTTGGCAGGCATACAGTCATGCATGAGCACTGAGGTTGAGCGCTTATAGCTACTGAATAAGGAAAGGCTAGCAGAACACATGGGCTTCATTCAGATTACTCTTTAAGCATGAGATTCTGAAATGTGTCCTTTTTGCTCATGCAACGCATTTGTGTGTGCGTGTACATGTATGTTCTCATGCACATGTGTGTGTGTACACTCACTGAGGACTGCACTACTTATTCATGCAATTATCTAATCAGCTAATCTAATTATCGTGTGGCAGCAGTGCAATGCATAAAATCATGCAGATACAGGTCAGGAGTTAATGTTCACATCATCCATCAGAATGGGGAAAAAATAGGACCTAAGTGACTTTGACCATGGAATGATTGTTGATGCCAGACAGGGTGGTTTGAGTATCTCAAAAACTGCTGATATTTGTATATTTTAATGTTAATGAGAGAGGTCTGAGGAGAATGGCTGGACTGGTCAAGGCTGACAGGAAGGTGACAGTAACACAACTAACCTCACATTACAACAGTGGTATGCAGAAAAGCAGACTTAATGAGACTTAATAAGTCTAAAAAATAAGTCTAATAAATACCTAATAAAGTGCTTACTTAGTGTACATGCCCAGGTTTGTGCAAATGTGTATTGAAGTGTGTCTGTGTGGGCTAGTGTGTGTTAGTATCTACTGTGTGTAGGAATAATGGACAATAATGGATAGCTGGCTGTTGGGGTATTGATAAGTGTTTCCATCACAAAATGAGCAGGCTGGCTGATTCCCCTTGTATATTTACTTAAGCTGACAGGCATCCATTTTACAGCATGTAAGGGGATGGAAAAAGGTGAGGTAATTCAATACAGACATTAACGAAGGCTGTAGCTGTGTCGCAGTTTTCTGTCCTCATTCCCACAACCCAACAGCCAAGAAGCCCAGCGGTAACCTAGCGCAGCCCACAACGCGATTGTTATAATAGCCTATCTCTGCCATAAGACTTCACACATCTATTATGAAAATGTTGAATTGGCAAATGCAGGCAGTTCTGTGAGACACAAAGCGGTCAGCAGGAAATGTTTTTTTTTTTCACCTAAATCACGGTCATTCTTCTTTTGAAGTGTTTCCTCCAACTGTAGCGTTTCTACTTCAACTACATCCTTTTCCAATGTTATTGCAGTTTAGTTCAATGAAAAAATTTTCTTCTCTTTGGCTGAGGAAAAGCCTTTTAGAAGATGCTGGTCCAACAGTCCTTGAGTGAAGGGTGGTAAACGTGGACAGCAGTGTTTTTTTTGTTGAGTGCTTGTTTGATCTCAAGTGCTGGCACTCTGGTGTCAGGTGGTGGCTAATCCAAAGAGCTAATGAAATTATATTTATTTCCATTCAAATGTGGGTTCCCGTTTACTGGTGGGTTTATTGATAAGAATGTTTGTAGAATGTAATCCTCAACTGTTCCACACCACAGTATTTTAGCACCTTTTGTTATCACTTTGGCCAGTGACGGGTTCTTAATAAGTATTGATTCTGGTCTGGCACCTTTATGGCCACTCACTGAATAGCCATCGATCGCCATTGGAAGCAGTGGGAGGAACTGGGGATTCACCAAAGTGGTGTATTGTTGTGAATGAGAAATCAAGCTTGAATTAGGGAGGTGGGACACACCGTGGAAGAGCTGTCGACCCTCCCTCCTCTCCGCCCCCCCTCCCCTGTTGAGGGACTGGAGTGAAAAACAGAGGTTAACATGAGGGAGAGGTGCACTGTGGGATTTTAATCATCGTCAAACAACTAGAGATTTATTGTGTGTGGGATATTTGGCTGAGAGAAAAACATTGTTGTAGTGTGTGGGATTTTTTATAGATGAGTAAAATGATGAAGTGTGGTAGTACATGGGTTTTTTGTTGTGTTTTGCAGTGAAAAGTAGTTTAGCCAGGTCACGATATTTACGAATGGAACTTTTTGATGGGTGGAACTTCCTCAGCCTGAAAAATAAACTCTGACACTGTGGCATTTTACAGTAAAATGTATTTATGTGAAAATAGAAGACATTCCACAGGAAGGGACTGCATGAACCAGCAAAATTATGGTCTGATTCTGCATCATTCTCTGATCACAGTGGAAATTGTATTCAGGAAGAATGGGTGTACCAGGGTACTGTGAGTGAGACTTCCTCTCTCTTTCTCTCCCCCTAGTCTGAGTGCCAATCAGGCCGAGGTCGTAACCTTAGTGACTGAAGGTCTCGAGGGGCTTCCCATTCTGCTGATTTAGTGCCTTTCAGTGCCCTGATCATCTTCCGGTTCTTTAGAGACCTGCTGCCTAGCCTTATCTCTCAGATGGAAGTATTGAAGCGTTTCCCTCTATTTTGGAATCAGCCATCGTGCTTCTCAAGCCACTGCCGTCCCACCTGTACACCAGTTATTGTCTCTCACCCTACAGCAGGACTGGAGGACCATCTCACACTGGAACTAACTGATTACCTAGAGGGGCATCTCCCACAGGCACTGACTGATAACCTAGAGGGGCATCTCCCACTGACACTGACTGATAACCTGTGTCTGGTGTGCATCTGGGAGGAGTTACTGCAGCAATAACCGGAGGCTGAGTCAGATCAGTCTCAACCACAGATGTTTACCACGAGAGCATCTGAGGTGAGAAGTTACAGTATGTGACGTTGGGTGGATTTTACTCCTGTCAGTGTCAACCTGGTCAGGCTTATATTACCACAAGGTTATGAGCAGCCTGGTCAGGCTCATAGTGCTGTTAGATTATGAGTCTGACAAGCAAAGCACACTTAAACCTGTCCTAGCCCTGTTGGGACTATATTTCCCATTGCTCAAGGCTTTTTCAGACTGCAGCACTTCACTTGGAAGCCCTGTGGCTCTTAGGTATCATTCTCCTTCTGTAGAGAGTGTGGCATGCTGATCTCAGGGCGCGTTTCCTCTGTATTCTCAGCTCTGGTTTTGGGCGGCTGAACGTTTCTCATAATGAAACCTGTAGTTCACACACTCTGCATGCCCTTGCACTAGTCTCTAATCTGTGTGTGACCCTCTTGGACTTAACCTCAATGCTGATTGCTTCTGTTTGTGAAAGCATAATCTCAGTTGTGTATTTCCATCGATGTTGCAGACAAAGCTGAGGACTTAATGCCGTTTTCATGAAATATCTTATGATCCACAAAAAACCAGGTCATTGGCAGAGTGGAAAACCGTCCAAAGCACATGTTACATTTCCCACTTATCAAACACGTGACTATCCCAATCTTCCCTAAAAGGTGTCAAGGAGATTTACATCCCTGGATTCAATTTTTAAAAGGTAAAACTAAATTTTTCCTTGTAAATTACAGTTTTAACAGAAATAATTATGAATGTGCAAAGGTCCCTTGCACATTCAGTAATTTTGCATCAGATGTTTCTTAAATTTTAATACATATTTGATTCACCGAGGGTTGTGATCTTCATTGCTGGTCCTGGCGACCACGGGGTCTGCTGATTTTGTTATTACACGACACTTAATTAATCAATTAAAGCAGTGGATTGCACAGTTCTCTCACCTGACCCGGATTCTTGGCTCTGAATTGGTTTCTGATATCCGGGTGAAAACGGAAACCAGAAAACCCTGCGACCCTCCATGATCAGCAGTGAAGATTGCTGACCTACAGAGTCTGTGCCACTGTCACTGGCCACACGTTTTCTCTTGTGGGGGTTTCACACTCTGCGCTTTCATTTGTGCTGTGAAGCGGCTTATGAAAAAGCTTTGTAAAATGAACGATATAAAAATTTTTTTATTTGATTGACATGCTGCTAAAATTTAACTGCAGTGTCCACATCATACAGCAGGGTCTGTTGTTTTAACTGGCTCAAAGTAACTAGAACTAGAGAAGATTAGTCACATGGGGTTGTAGACCAGCCAATCAGAGGTCAATACGACAGAGCATGTGACAGACTGTCAGAAGTGTAGGTGCAAATACTGGTTAGATCCAGTAGCCTATCACGGCAGGCATGGGTTTTACATCGCTTGATAAATACCGTGGGGGCGAAAGCAACAAGGTTATGTTTCTGCTGCTTGAATACTGTGGTTGGGTACCATCTGTTCAATGAATGAATGCGAGAACAAAAAATGTCTGCAATCTGAGACTTTGAAACTTTTATTATATTTCTCTAATTTCCCACAAGACAATCGTAAAATCAGCGACAATGCCTACAGGAATTTAATGTCCCATGTGATGCTGTTGCTGTTGTCTTGTCAATTCTATTGTACCTTTGGATTTTGTTGTTTGCAAAATCATTAATTAGACATTAACATAAGTGTTTTTCATGCTATTCTGTGTGAATACCTGGGTAGCACTGCTGTTTTTCTGGAGATAATTTTGCCAGTCCTAGCATGCTTGTGGACAATGGATTTAAAAATGACTAATGTTCTTCACAAATACCGGATTGTATATTTGCAAATATACTACTATATTTAAATCAAATAAAAACAACTGATGATATGAACTATTGAACAGATGTCTTAAATGTCCTTTTTGGTAAATCAGAATCGATATCATTATTTAATGACCTTTCAGTTAAACCAAGCTTGTTATGCATTTAATTGTCCAATTGGACTGACAGGGAGTGCATTTCTGTTTATTTCCTGATTGTTTTCTGATTGTTAATCAGGTGGATGCCATGGCAGAAGTTTGCACTTAAAGGGGTGGTATTAAGCACTCCCCAGAGGACTTTTTATTACCCTGTTCTGGTGGGTTTTCTGAGACAAATCCCCAGATTGTTAATGAAGAAGGGTTTCTGTTTTGACTTTGAATGTTCTTATCCCTGGGGGCTCGGAGAGAAAGCACTTGTCTTATTATTAAGAGAGGTTTCTGTTCAGAGACCAATTGTTAAGCCATGTTTTACAGCATTTGAAATGCTCTGATGAAAGTGTCCATGGTGTCCATGGCGTGTCAGAATTTGTTGATTCAGTAAGCGCATTTAAATTCAGCAAGCTTATCGTTCAAAACGGTTTCTTCTTTCAGGTTTCACTTATTCCCTCGGTCTGCCATCCCCTTCTGAAGACCAGTAGAATTACTCTTTTTGAAGCCTAGCCACTGTTTATATCAAAGGTTCATGACCCTACACAATATGCCAGGTCTGCATGTTCCGGAATGCACGTTCCAGAATGCACACTTACCATGTCATAGCCTGCTGGGACTGGCTAACAGATCGATTAAGCCCCTTCATAAATACAGCCACAGGGTTTGTCCTACTTCCGAAAGAGCCATTCAGACCATTCCATGGCCATTTCTAATTGGTGGGTGGGAGCGGCTCACAGGTTCTCTCTGTTACTGATTGACTGTTAACTGACTGGCCACACAGCCTCAGGGGACACTGCCCCTTGTCAAACATAAGCAGGTTTTAAATGCTAATTAGATTCCACAGAGTCAATGCTTAGAATATGTGACCACCAAGTCACTATATTTACCCCACAATTTTTTTGTACACTGCTGTCATCAGCTTTCGTGCTGTCTATGGAGTGTAGGCTACCAGATTCAAAGAGGTCCTCTTTAATGGTTGTGTAATAAGACAAGGATGATGCATAGCTTTGTTTACTAATAATCATTTTTTTTCACATTTAACTTTTTGGACACGTATGAGGAATTGACCCTCAACTCTTGGTGAATCATGTGAATGCAAATTGTTCTGATGGTTATATTTAGGCAGAATAATGTTTTTTATCTACACCGGTGTTCGACCACATTTGATGGAATAAGTAAATGACCACCTAGCACGGCTAATGCAGTGGTAGGTTTGTCCATATCCTCATTGTTCAGAGCTAAATATTAGGGCTATGTTGGGTTGGACAGGTCATGCCCAATCCAAGACGAATCCCCTAGTTTGCTGTGAATCCCCACCTCCTTGTACCCACTCCTGACAAGGTCTGCTTCTCTGTGCCAGAGCACGGCAGATTAGCCAATTCATGTGTTCCCGTGCTGCACCAAGCTCCTGGAGTCACGAGCGCGTAGTGGGGCTGATTGGCAGAGGGCCATCGATAACTATATCCAGCATGCACCAGGAGGGAGGAAGGCGCTGATTTTCTGTGCATCCTAATGCGCTTTGTGCCACGGGTGGTCGATATCTTTTCACAAATTGGCCCTTTTGTGGAGGCTGAACACTGCCGATTGCGGTTACCGGTGAGACGCTGGGATCGGGGAGGGGTTTCTCCGTGCCTAATGAAGGCTCCTGTCGCAGGACGTTTCTGCGGTAACACGTGTGACTCATCAGCATCGCTGACGTCACCGTGCTGCTCTGCCTCGTAATCAGGAATCGTCTGGGATTTCATCTACTGCGGCATTCTTTTCTCTGCAATTTGGAATCAAATTCCCTCACAAGTTGCCACTATCACTTGTGCACAATAACTTCTGCAAGCCAGTGGCTACTTTATATCCTACAGGCCACACAGCACTACAGGAGAGGCAGTGGCTACTTTACGCCCTACAAGCCACATAGAAACGTACAATTCTGTATTTGTGAAGAGCAGAACTAACGTTTGCAATTATTTTCCACTCAAACATAAGGTTGTATGTTGAATGAATTCAGGTTTTTGCCATTGCCTGAAATAATAGCTAACCTAAAAAAAGCCCAACAGGTGCATAAAGGCATAATGGCATAATGCAGCTTCTAAAATAGCTGCTTCATTCGCTATTCTGAGGGCAGCACCATCCCAGCTGACCTGTGCTGGCCAATCAGGCCACACTATACTTCTGAAAAAATACAAGCACAAGTACATTGAGGCCCACAGTGCATTGGTTTAAAACAGAAAAGCACCTGCTTGTGCATAAGGTGAATTACCTAGCCAGCTAATTCCAATCAAAATGGAAGACACTGAACCTACTTTTGTTGCATTCATGTCGTCCTGCAATTGTGTCTACTACATACAGTGGTGTTAAAAAGTGTTTGCCCCCTTCCTGATTTCTTATTTTTTTGCATGTTTGTCACACTTAAATGTTTCAGATCATCAAACAAATTGAAATATTAGTCAAAGACAACACAAGTAAACACAAAATGCAGTTTTTAAATGAAGGTTTTTATTATTAAGGGAGAAAAAAAATCCAAACCTACATGGCCCTGTGTGAAAAAGTGATTGCCCCCCCTGTTAAAACATAACTTAACGGTGGTTTATCAAACCTGAGTTCAATTTCTCAATCGGAAGAAATCACTTAAATAGGACCTGCCTGACAAAGTGAAGTAAACCAAATGATCCTCAAAAGCTAGACATCATGCCGAGATCTAAAGAAATTCAGAAACAAATGAGAAAGAAAGTCATTGAGATCTATCAGTCTGGAAAAGGTTATAAAGCCATTTCTAAAGCTTTGGGACTCCAGCGAACCACAGTGAGAGCCATTATCCACAAATGGCGAAAACATGGAACAGTGGTGAACCTTCCCAGGAGTGGCCAGCCGACTAAAATTACCCCAAGAGCGCAGCGACGACTCATCCAAGAGGTCACAAAAGACCCCACAACAACATCCAAAGAACTGCAGGCCTCACTTGCCTCAGTTAAGGTCAGTGTTCATGACTTCACCATAAGAAAGAGACTGGGCAAAAATGGCCTGCATGGCAGAGTTCCAAGACGAAAACCACTGCTGAGCAAAAAGAACATTATGGCTCATCTCAATTTTGCCAGAAAACATCTTGATGATCCCCAAGACTTTTGGGAAAATACTCTGTGGTCTGACGAGACAAAAGTTGAACTTTTTGGAAGGTGTGTGTCCCATTACATCTGGCGTAAAAGTAACACCGCATTTCAGAAAAAGAACATCATACCAACAGTAAAATATGGTGGTGGTAGTGTGATGGTCTGGGGCTGTTTTGCTGCTTCAGGACCTGGAAGACTTGCTGTGATAAATGGAACCATGAATTCTGCTGTCTACCAAAAAATCCTGAAGGAGAATGTCCGGCCATCTGTTTGTGGCCTCAAGCTGAAACGAACTTGGGTTCTGCAGCAGGACAATGATCCAAAACACACCAGCAAGTCCACCTCTGAAAAACAAAATGAAGACTTAGGAGTGCCCTAGTCAAAGCCCTGACCTGAATCCTATTGAGATGCAGTGGCATGACCTTAAAAAGGCGGTTCATGCTCGAAAACCCTCCAATGTGGCTGAATTACAACAAATCTGCAAAGATGAGTGGGCCAAAATTCCTTCACAGTGCTGTAAGAGACTCATTGCAAGTTATCGCAAACGCTTGATTGCAGTTGTTGCTGCTAAGGGTGGCCCAACCAGTTATTAGGTTTAGGGGGCAATCACTTTTTCACACAGGGCCAATTTGTTTGATGATCTGAAACATTTAAGTGTGACAAACATGCAAAAAAAATAAGAAATCAGGAAGGGGGCAAACACTAGCGTTTCTTAAAGGCATGTTTGTGAAGAATTACACTCCAGTGAACACGCAATGGACATTTTTGGCTTGAAGTTAGTTCAATAATGCGTTTTTGTTAGTTTCTCTATGTCGTCGATTGTGGAAAAACCAAGAATAGAAACACTGACGTTACATCACTCACAAATATGCAATAATGTGTTTATTTTATTTTATTCTTTGGTGTTGTATTTCTGTGATGCGGGGTTTGGGCTTCCAGGGCGTGGATGTAAGGACCTGATGGAAGGAGGCTCCTGACAACAAGGGGAAAACCAGCTTCAGTGATGGTTAATGGCTGATACAGAAGTACTCAAAACTCCTTAAATAATACAGGAAGCTAGAGAGATTAGTTTTTCACTCCTTTGCAGCAGCACGGACATTGATCCTAATAGGCTGTATCCGAGAGCTACTCTCAGGCCTCTGAGTACTGCATAGGTGCGCATTGTCAGGGGTTAATGCAGTCTGGCTGGCATCTGTGCTACCTGCTGCTCCTTAAAAGCAGCTAAATGTATAAAGCATTTCACTGAAATACTGTTGAAGCCATTAATGGGGTATGATGGGAAGCATTTCTGGTGATGTAGGCTGATGAGACTGAAACTTTATAGTATTATGGACTTATGTTATGAATTAGAGTCATGAATTCGTCCATCACCATTAACAGACGCCAGAAAAAGTGCCAAGATTTAATATTTCGGAAAGTATAAAGTTTTGTACCCTGTGGCTTCAGGGTTGCACCGTAAAACAATGGCACACATATTTTCCTGTTACTTGTACACACTGCTTTAACACTAGAAAGGCCAGGTTTCTGATTTCTGCACTCACAGTGACCTAATTTCCTGAAGATTATAAAATCAAATGTTGCAAAACAATTTTCTTGGAATAAAGGACACATTATTTCTAAATGAAAGTGGTTTTGTTATATAGGCTAAGGCATGTGTCGAGGCATAGTACAGGTACACCGACTAAAATGTACAAAACAATGCAAAACACATAATGGAAAAAGTACTTAAAGAAATACAAAGTGCAATATTTTTAAAAAAGTAATTTCTTCAGTCATAAGAAATTCCCTTTCCCTATTCCTGCTATTTTGGTCCGATTCACAGTGTGCCATCATTTTGTCTCGTCAGAGTATACTGTAGCTTTATGTCAGAGGCATTATCTCCGCGGAGTTATAGACCTATATATACCCTACCATTCCTTTAACTACAGTGCCCACAGGTATTCATCTCCATCAACAGTCTTTATCATCTTCATCAAACCATTGTGTAGAATTCATCTTGTTTGATTATAGTATGTGTGGCACAGTTTATAGTGTGGAATTGGTTTCAATAGTGCTTGATTTCAGCAATTTGCAATAAGTTTTGGACATTCAGTTGCTGAACATCGTGTTGGCGGAGAGAGACCTGCTGCCTATTAGCTGGTGGGTGATTTTTGTGTAATAATAATAATAATAATAATAATAATAAATCTGCATTTCATTTACTTAACTTATTATGTACTTCAGTTATTTATTCATTATTATTTTTATTGATGCGTGCCATGACAGGCAGCCAGTGCAGGGAAGTAAGCAGGGGGGTGACGTGACATTTGGGAAGGTTGAATACCAGACGAGCTGCATTATTCTGGATAAGTTGGAGGGGTCTGATGGCGGATGCTGGGAGGCCAGCCAAGAGGGAATTGCAGTAGTCCAGGCGGGACAGAACCATCGCTTGGACCAGGAGCTGGGTCGAGTAGGGGGTGAGAAAGGGGCGGACTCTCCGTATGTCGTATAGATTGCCTTTCTCGTGTTAACGTGTAGCAATGTGTAAGCATTTAAGCATTGCACCACTTAAAGCGGCATTGATAAGGATGCTTGTTGAGCTAATATTATTGATAGAAATAACAAGTGTTCAAGAGTTAAAATGAGCTTCATGCTCCGATTGAGCTTAATGAAATCAATGCTCCCGAAGCTTGACTGCTGTTTGTGATTCTGTCTGCGGATGCTCTGTGTATTTGGGAATTGCCTCTAGCAGGGCTTTGGTAAATGTTACTCATTTAATTTGTGCCGTTTCAGTGCACTTCTTTTATGTGAGGTGGCACATCAGACGTTTACAGTGGCACCAGATGCGGGGCAAATCAGATGATCATTCGACTGGATGTAGTGGAGTTTGCGGAGGTGTGAGTCAGCACATGAACTGACGCTAGAGGATGCAATCCCTTGAGATTCATTAAAAGTGTAATTACTTTGCTTGGTGAGGGATCTTTATCTCAGTGGGCGGATTGTATCTGTTGCAGTGTGTCATGACTGGCGGGTACTGTGCTTCAAAACCTGCAGCAAACAGGCCCACATTACAGCCCCCGATGGGGAATTAATACAACTGATCCAGGATAATGCATCTGCGACAGAAGTTTAGAGGGCTGGAATGCAGCAGAGTTCAGAGACCGTGTGAACGTCTAATACAGCCCTATACTTCACCTCCGGAGAGGCAATGCATGAATGATTAGTTCCCTTTCCTGGAGACCGTGAGCTTCACCTCAACACGGGCCATGGTTCAAAAGCCAGAGCAGACCCACCCACTTTACATCTGAACTGAACAGAAAGAACACAAACGTTGGGCTTACTGACAGAGGTAACAACCAATTAGAAAGGGTGATGGATGTTTCGTGACCGAGCAGTTGGGAGAGAGCAGCGGTACGTTCACTATGAGGTGATAAGGTGTCTCTGTAGTTAAATATGAAGTAGGTGTCTGAAATGTCGTAAGGTTGTTGGTATCTGTAATTGGCTAAGGTGATTGTTGGTAGCTTTACTTAGCTGATGTAGTCATAGTTGCCTATAGTTAGCAGTGAAACAGTAAAGTAGGGTTTTGGTGTTGGTAGTTACCTGTGAAGTAGTTATGTGCATGTTGTGTAACTGTAGTTAGCTGATGTGGTGATAGTTGTCTGTAGTTAGCAGTGAAACAGCAATGTGGGATTTGATGTCGGTAGCTTGGCTATGTCCTGATGTCTATACTTACTGTGTGAAGCAGCCAAGCGAGCGGGGGTAGGTGTTTGTAGTCGATGTCTGTTCTAAAACCGTCATAGCCACAAGGATCTAGGCATCAATACTAAACTATGAAAGAGCTGTGAAGCAAATGCAAATTGCCCTGCATTCGTCTGGCTGACGGAGAGAAAATAACAAGCTGTGCTTCTTATCCGATACCAAAAGAGCACCTGCAAACAAACAGCTCCCCATTGAGCCTGGCTGTTTCCACTGGCTTTAATCTGCTCCCCTGTGAGGTCACCCAGAAGTCTGATTTGATCAGGATGGACTCCCTCCCACTGCGGTTTGCACCGTTATTCACACCGTTATACACACCCCACCCCCGACCGTGTGTGCAGACTCACAATTAATTGCTCAGGCTTTCAGCGGCTAATTAAGCTTTTAATTAGCGTCTCCCAATCCCACACCCTCTTTGGCTGGGAACCGAGGCACTCTGCTCTTGGTTTGGAAATTAATTTATATCATATTCATTAATTGAAAAGTGTTCTTGATGCTCCTTGAGGATTCTTAAATGGGTGAATTTAATTTCAGTTAATTTCCCAAACTTGATTGATTGAAATAGATAGATAGATAGGTAGATCGTTGCATTTATGTAGCGCTTTACAGTGATTTGGGGGATGATCGTCTCAAGCTCGTAGCACCCACCTGGGTTATGCACGGCTGCCATTTTGCATCAGAATGCTCACCACACACCAGTTAAGGTGGAGAGGGAGAGAACAATGTATTGCCAATTGAATTAGGGGATAATTAGGTGGCAGGTTGAGAGGCAAGTCGGGAATTTAGCCAGTACACCGGGGACCCCCTTACTCTGTTTACAAAGAGAGTCATGGGATCTTTAATGACCACAGGATCTTGATTTAACTTCTCACCCGAAAGACGGCGTCTCCTACAGGACAGTGTCCCCATCACTGAGCTGGGGCATTGGGGGTAATTTGACCAAAGGGAAGATCGCCCCCTACTGGCCCACCAACACAACTTCCGGCAGCAATTTCTCCCAGGAGGTCTCCTATTCAAGTACTAACCAAGCTCACACCCACATAGCTTCAGCCATTTGGTAGGAGCAGGGTGCATCATGGCATGGCTGCTGGCACTCATTTTGTATCTTTTGCTCTTTGCGTTTGATTTCTTGCAGCCAATAAAATGTGAGCATAAATGTGATTTATGTCAGAGGTCATACTTCAAGAGAAGGCTGGACCTGTGCCCATGGTTTGTGCTATTGATTACTACTTGTTAGGCTGTTGTGGAAGGCACTGCATATCTCCCCAGCGTTGTGTGCTAACAGGTGTGACAGTGACAATGTCACAGACGAATTGTGGGTAACTGAATCATGAACAGAACAGGGAATAGTGATGAGATGGCAGACAGGCAGATGGGGATAGTGAAGGTGGGCTTAGTGGGGAATAGGTGATCTCTGAATATGCACATAGCATTATACAGCAGTGCTGCCAGCTGTAGCGTTATCTCTTGTCTTGCTCTAGCTGCTTCATTTAAAAAAATCTGAACATTGCTCTTGTGATTTTGGTGGTTGTTAAAAATCATAATATTGGCAAGATGTATGATGCCACATTGTCAGGGTCGTCGTACACAGTCCTAATTCTGCAGTCTTCCTTTAGTGCATCACATAGAGAAATCCTGGGGCCATTCCCATCAGCAGAATGAATGGTCTGGACTTGCCTCATCATAACATAGCCTTCTGGGTATTGGGATGATCATCAATAAGTATGCGTGAATGTACAAGGATTTTTAGTAGGGGTATTGTTCTATGGAAAACTCAATCAATTCTTAATTAGGCATGTCTCTTCTAATCGGAAATTATATTCCCATTTTCCTGTCACACACAGACATGAATCTTGAATCAAACAAAAACAGGAGGAAATAGCCTCAGGTTGCTATAGAGGAGCATAATATTCATTTGCTCATTGATCTCCACTCTACTGTATGTGCTTGTGTGATTTTGTTTTGCGTGCAGTATGCAGTATTTGTACATTTGTGGAGATGTTGGTACAAGTATGTGTGCATGTTTCTACTGACTAATGTGTGTGTGCCTGTGTTTGTGTGTGTGAGAGCATGTGTATGTAAATGTGTGTGTGTCTGTACTTGTGCGTGTGTGTGTGTGTACAGGTATGTGTGCATGTGTAGATGCGAGTGTGTGTGCTTACTGTGTGTGTGTGTGCATGTGTGTGAGAACGTGTGTGTGTGTATGCATATCTACGGTATGTGTGTGTTCAATGGTAGCTAGCAGCTAGCTCTGTGCCCTGGCAGCAGTGACAGTCACCAGCTGCATCTTTCCTCCCCCTCTTCTCATTAACATCTCACCATCACACATGAAGCTCTGCTTCTTTATAGCAGATTACCCCAGCAGCAGTCCTGCTGTAGCCCTCAGTGATACCCCACTGCTTCTTTACAGCAGATTACCCCAGCAGCAGCTCTGCTGAAGCCCTCAGTGACACTCCACTACTGAGGCCATCATATCCAGTGTGCTGCTGACTGCAGCTGTCAGAGCCCCGCTTCCACCATGCCAAAACATCTTTTATTTTTCATATTACAGGGGGCCAGAAGGGCTTTACTATGTATGAGCAATGATTGAAGGGTTGATGGACTCACTGAGACGCCTCCATTAATTAGAGAAGGAGGTTGGTGGACCTCCCGGTCTAATGCAGGGAGTCACGACTTTCTCCCGAGCTTTACAGCATCCTGTCTCTGAGGACCCCACGACACCATGATTCACTCTGATGCTCTGATGCTGTCAATCAAAGAGCCCTCCCCTCCATTCCTGTGTCTGCTGCAATATTTCCTCGTTTGGAACCATCCCGAAACATATATTTAAAATGTGATTTTGCAGTGAAAAATTATGCCTGTAGTCACACAGCAATCACAGAGGCACTGCTGTTGACAGCTGTTAAATGGGGCTTCACTCCTAATATAGCAGTAGTTCATTTACAGCGTCTTAGAGCGTATGCGTCGGGCTGTCAGGGTAAGAGAATAAATATGCAGCTCAGAATGGTCCTTTTAAGTGCTAAGTGTTTCCTGTGTCAGGTTATCACAGCTGGCTCTAGCAGGGCGACACTGGCGGTAACTGCAAGCCTGCGGTTTGGCATCGTGCCAGGCTTGAGCCGCAGTCTGAAAAGCTCCGTTTTCCTCCTTCTGGTTTCAGTCTTGCCTCCGCGCATCGCAACGTCAAGATCTAGGGTGTTCTGTGACTCTCAGTGGTCCTGGGGTCAGAAAGTGAAAGTCCAGCCAGTGCTGAGCACTGGTTCTATGATTCACTCTGAACTCTCCTGCCCCCACAGGGAATCAACATTGCGGGGCCAGGTAATGCCAAGCATCCCGTCGCCAGTGCAGGGATGTACCAGCTGGACATTGTGCTGAAGAAGGGGCACAACCTGGCCATAAGAGACAGGGGAGGTAAGCTGGATACTTCTCTTTCTACTACTTCTTATTACTGACTTTCTCTCTGTGTAATTCTGTCTCTCTCTCTTGCCTGTAGGTCTTTTTCTGTTTCTTTCTCACTCTCTTTCTTTCATTTGCTCCGCCCATTTCTCTATCTTTATCTCTACCTGTCTAATATTCTCACTTCCTGTCTCTCTCTGTCTCTTCACTTCCTGCCTATTTCTCACTTCCTGCCTGTCCCTCTCTGTATGAAGCAGAAGCTTTGGACACTGTCTGTGATGTCAAAGTGTGTTGCCTTCACAGAGGGCTTTCATGAATGATGAATATGGCTATTTTATGTATGGAAAATTATGTGGATTAGTTTGCTTTTGGGTTGAAGTGCAGCCATATAAATGACTGAAGTGCATTCTCATAGCAGCCATATAAATGATCAGAGGTCTCTGACCAAGTTGGAGACAGCATCGCCATGGCAGGTTTTACTCCCAGTGGGGTCTAGGAAGCACATCTCTGACGTGTCTATGGGATCCTGGTGTGTTCCACTCTCTGGGCCTGGCTCACAACTGGAGAATATTTCTGACAGAAAGGCTCTAAGGCCGGCTTTGACTGCTTTAAGCAGTCGGGAGATTTCTTTCTCCTCTTCTCAGGAGGAGCTTTCCTTTCTCTCTTGAATAAAATTACATCCATCCATCCATCCATTATCTGAACCCGCTTATCCTGATCAGGGTCGCGGGGGGGCTGGAGCCTATCCCAGCATACATTGGGCGAAAGGCAGGAATACACCCTGGACAGGTCGCCAGTCTATCGCAGGGTACACACACCATTCACTCACACACTCATACCTACGGGCAATTTAGACTCTCCAATCAGCCTAACGTGCATGTCTTTGGACTGTGGGAGGAAACCGGAGTACCCGGAGGAAACCCACGCAGACACGGGGAGAACATGCAAACTCCACACAGAGAGGCCCCGGCCGACGGGGATTCGAACCCAGGACCTCCTTGCTGTGAGGCGGCAGTGCTACCCACTGCACCATCCGTGCCGCCATAATAAAATTACAGCAAACCTTCATTAAGCAATAAAGGAACCCTTTCTCTCACATGCACACTGCACACTCACTCTCTCCCCCTCCTTGACAGTTTGATGGAGTTTTAAATGGTCTCAGATTTCCCATTGTCCCAGGCTTAGTCTACCCAGTGTCACTCTGTCATCCAGGAAAGCCAGACGTACCTGCCCTCCCATTGGTTAATATCAAGCTGTCCTCCACTAGTCCCAGCCAGCCGCCGCACGCTAATGCCGGGGTTTTGGAGTAACTGGAATATTCTGCAAACTCAACAGCAGTCAGCTTCCTCACTAAGGACTGACGTGGAGTTGAGCGATACAGACCCGGTTACAAACTATCGCCAACGAGTTCAGCAGGGATCTCCTTCTCAAAAAGCACACAGCCAGGTAGCATTAATGGCATTTGGCAGACGCTCTTATCCAGAGCAACATACAGTTGATTAGGCACAGCAAGAGACATCCTCCCCTGGAGCAAAGCAGGGTTAAGGGCCCAACAGCTGTGCGGATCTTATTGTGGCTACACTGGGGTTTGAACCACCGACCTTGCGGGTCCCAGTCATGTACCTTAACCATTACTGTTACGGCGGGGGGGACAGAGGAACCAGACGCAGACACAGGGGTAGGTTTACTAGCAGGTGAAGGGGCAGACAGAGCGTAGTCAAAAAGCAGGCCAGGGTCAAAAACCGGGGGGTCAATCCAGTAAGGCAGAGGTACAGAAATCCACAACACACAAAGAATAGTCCAGGGAAGCAGGCAGGGGTCAAAACAGGAAATCCACAAAAATACACAAAGGCAAGGACTAGGAAACAAGGGCAAGGAAACAAAGAGGCTAGAACTGGGGGAAGGGATGAAGGGCTCAGGACTCAAAACAGGACAAGACAACTGAAAAAGACAGGTATAAATACACAGGGGAATGAGACAAACTAGGCGGGGCATGGGAGTGAGGGCGGTCTAACAAATAAACATCAGGTGGGACACATGAAAGGGTAATAGGACAATAACGAGGGGGAAACAAAAATGCGGACTGGAATCACAAAGACACAAATGTAATACAAGCGGCTCTGGACTAGGGAGTAGACAATTTGCAGAGTATCAGGAGATGCAGAGATACAGAGAGACAGGTGCGAATACTTCGCTGAAACTAAGCAAGTAATCAGTGATATAATAAGGAGGCGGAGTTACAGGATAAACTCCATGTCTCTCTAGAAATCCTGCGTAGTTGCCTATCAGACTACCAGAGAGCTGTTAAAACTGCCAAAACAGTATATATCTACCTTAGTCTCCAAAAACACCCACAAGCCTCGGGTTCTTTTTAATGTTTTTAATTCCCTTATTAACCCCCGTGATGTATCCCCCATCATATCTTCACCCACATTCTGTGAAAATTTTCTTAAATTTTTCATTGAGAAGGTCTCTACTCTTAGGCTAGCTCACACGAGTGTTAACACATTGAGTGTTACCATTGACCCTGCTCCATCTCTGTGCTCTGCCATTTTTGACCAGTTTGAGCCTATATCCCTCCCTTCGCTCTCAGATATAATTAAGCATCTGCGGCCTACATATTGCCCCTCAGACAGCATCCCCTCTCGTCTTCTCAAAGAAGTTTTTGATTCAGTTGGTGCTAGCGTATTATTGCTAATCAATACCTGTCTCAGTTCAGGATGTGTCCCAGCTGCATTCAAACATGCTGGAGTGCAACCACTGCTCAAAAAGAAAAATCTTGACCCCTCGGTTCTCTCTAACTTTAGGCCTATCTCCAAGTTACCTTCTTTGTCTAAAGTATTGGAAAAAGCAGTTTTTATTCAGTTACAATCATTTTTAGATAAAAATGACATCTGTGAAAAGTTTCAGTCTGGTTTTAAACCTCGGCACAGTACTGAAACTGCCCTTTTACGAGTTTTTAATGATCTGATAATAACTACAGACTCTGGTGAGCCTGCTATCCTGGTGCTCTTAGACTTGACAGCGGCATTTGACACCGTGAATCATGAGATTCTTTTATCTCGCCTTGAACACTGTGTGGGTATTAAGGGGGCTGCCTTGGAGTGGTTTCGGTCGTACCTATTGGACAGGAGTTTCTCTGTCCATGTAGGAGATTACTCCTCAGATACAGCCCCACTCACTTGTGGAGTCCCCCAGGGCTCTATTCTGGGTCCGATTTTATTTTCTTTATATATGCTGCCCCTGGGGTCAATTTTCAGGAAGCATAACCTTTCTTTCCATTGTTATGCTGATGATGTACAGATTTACTTACCTGTAAAATCTCAATGCAAGAAATCACTGCAGCTTTTACTTACATGTCTTAAAGACTTAAAAAACTGGATGGATGCTAACTTCCTGCATTTAAATGAAAATAAGACAGAGGTCATTATGTTTGGACATCCAGCTCAATTGGAGGACATTGCTGGTGCTTTGGGCCCCCTGGCCCCCAAAAATGTTCCTGCTGCGAAAAGCCTTGGTTTCACCTTTGACAGTGCCTTTAAATTTGAGAAGCAAATTTGTGCTGTTGTCAAAGCTGCCTTTTTTCAGTTAAGACAAATAGCCAAGGTCAAGGCCTATCTTTCTCAAAAAGATTTGGAAAGAGTGGTCCATGCTTTTATAACATCTCGGCTGGACTACTGCAATTCTCTATATATAGGCTTAGACCAGTCCTCTCTCTGCCGTCTGCAGCTAGTGCAGAACGCTGCTGCCCGCCTTCTGACTAGCAAAAAAAACGGGAGCATATTACACCAGCACTGTCATCCCTACATTGGCTTCCTGTCCGTTACAGGATACATTTTAAAATTTTATTATTTGTTTTTAAGGCAATGAATGGTCTAGCACCTACATACTTGTCTGAACTCCTCAATATGTATACCCCAGCTAGATCACATAGATCATGCAATCAGCAACTTTTGGATGTCCCTATGTCGAGGAGAGCTAGGAGGGGTGACCGGGCCTTTGAGGTAGCTGGCCCCAAGTTGTGGAACAGCCTACCGCCACATATTAAATCTGCCCAAAACATAGATATTTTTAAATCCCTGTTAAAAACCCACCTTTTTAGTGAGGCCTTTATGTCAGACATAAATGGGGAATCCAGATGATGTACTTGTATTTCATTTTATTTCATTTCATTTCATTTCATTTCATTTCATTTCATTTCATTTTATCTCATTTCATTTTATTTCATTTCATCTTTAATTTTATTGCCTGGTTTTGTTTTGTACAGCACTTTGGTCAACCATGGTTGTTTTAAATAAAGTTTATTATTATTATTACAGAACAGAATTGAAACTGGAGATGCATTAGTAAGTTAGTTAAGTGATTTAAATTACAAATACCCAAAACTAGTGAATGTTAGCTTGTTAGTTTGACAAACATATTAGTGAGTTAGTATAATTAGTACTGTACAAATTCTATGTTAGTTGGGATTAGTATATTAGTGCTATGTACAAACATGAAATGGAGAGAAAGCAGGAAGTAAGAAATGTAAGATTGGAAGGAAGATTGAACCCCAGAACTACCGTAAACACCCAAATAGTGGGGCACGCAGACAAGGGAGTGACTGGGCTAGTAAACATTCAGACTCAGACATCACAGGGGAAGATGAGTGCAAAGACTAATGACTATAAACAGAACACCAGACATGAATATGAAAAATAATAAATAACAAGAAGTACCGTAAACACCCGAATAGTGGGGCACGGGACATTACATTACATTATTGGCATTTGGCAGGCACTCTTATCCAGAGCGACGTACATCAAAGTGGATACCCAGGGATAAGTGCACTGAAAGACCCTAGAGGGAAGTACAATTTCAATTGCTACCCGTACAACGAAGATAAGGACCAGGGCCTATTTTTTATTTATTTATTTATTTATTTTTTGAACAAACAACAAAGCAAAAGTGACCAAACTTAACTATCCAAATACTGCTTACCTAGCCAACTAAAAATACCGAAACACAACGTAAATCACAAAGGCAACAATTAAGGTTCACAGGGAGGTAGGGAGGGATGGGGAGAGGTGCTGCTTGAAGAGGTGCGTCTTCAGTTTGCGCTTGAAGGTGGGGAGAGATTCTACAGTTCTGACCTCAACGGGGAGTTCGTTCCACCACCGTGGAGCCAGAACAGACAGTAGTCGTGAGCGTGAGGTGGAGGTTCGGAGAGGGGGAGGTGCCAAGCGGCCTGTGGAGCCTGAACAAAGAGGTCTGGCAGGGGTGTAGGGTCTGATGATTTTTTGTACGTAAGCTGGGGAAGACCGCTTAACTGCTTGGAAGGCTAGCACCAATGTTTTGAATTTGATGCGAGCCATGACAGGCAGCCAGTGGAGGGAAGTAAGCAGGGGGGTGTGAGTATTTGGGAAGGTTGAAGACCAGACGAGCTGCTGCATTCTGGATAAGTTGGAGGGGTCTGATGGCGGACGCTGGGAGGCCAGCCAAGAGGGAATTACAGTAGTCCAGGTGGGACAGAACCATCACTTGGACCAGGAGCTGGGTCGAGTAGGGGGTGAGAAAGGGGCGGATTCTCCGTATGTTGTATAGGAAGAACATGCATGACCGGGTCACTGCCGCAATGTTCTCGGAAAGGGACAGTCTGCTGTCCATCACCACGCCGAGGTTCCTTGCACTGGGTGATGGCGTGAGTGTGGTATCCCCGAGGGAAATGGAGAGATCCAGGTGGGGTGAGGTATTAGCAGGGATGAATATCATTTCAGTCTTACCTGGGTTGAGCTTTAGATGGTGGTTGTCCATCCAGCTCTGGATGTCACTCAGGCAAGCAGAGATACTGGCAGAAACCTGTATATCAGATGGGAACGAGATGAAGAGTTGGGTATCGTCCGCATAGCAGTGGTAGGAATCGCCCATGTGCAGTGATCACAGGGCCAAGGGAACGAGTGTAAAGAGAAAAAAGAAGCGGGCCTAGGACTGAGCCCTGGGGAACTCCTGTGGCAAGGGGCCGAGGTGTCGATACCGTACCAGCCCAGGCAACATGGAAGGAGCGACCAGAGAGGTAGGACTCAATCCAGTCCAGGGCTGTGCCACAGATGCCCGTTGCTGACAAGGCGGACAGGAGGATGGCGTGATCCACAGTGTCGAAGGCAGCAGAGAGATCTAGAAGAATGAGGACAGAGGAGAGGGAGGCTGCTCGTGCGGCATGGAGCGACTCACTGACGGAGAGGAGCGCGGTCTCTGTCGACTGGCCCGATCTGAAGCCAGACTGATGGGGGTCTAGCAGGTTGTTGTTAGAAAAGAAAGAAGAAAGTTGAGTAGAAGCAGCTTGTTCTATGGTTTTAGACAAGGGAGTGACTGGGCTAGAAAACATTCAGACTCAGACATCACAGGGGAAGACTAATGAATATAAACAGAACACCAGACATGAATATGAAAAATAATAAATTACAAATATAAACAATGATAAACTAAGAGACAGAACACAGGAACATACCAATTACACTACGGGCTGCCCTTTGCCTGTCGTTTAAGTCACTCCAGATAGACTCCAATGAGAATGATGGCCAGAGGATGTAAGAAAATGGCAGTTATATTATATTAGAATTATTGTATAATATAGTGCAGTTACATAATTAAGAAATGTGAGGATGGGTTGATTCTCTGAAATACACTGATGTAACAGAACAAATGTTTGTACTGTACTATTATGCATAGTGGTGGTTGAGCTTTAGCAGAACGCTCTTACAGCGAGGAAAGTGAGATCCTGCTCATTGAGCCATGTCTCTCTCGTGCATTACCTCATACGCCTGTGAGGAAATTTATACGAAAAAACTTAGCATCAAGTGTTTCCTTGTGTAGTTGCCAGCTATGAGTGATTTTGTGGTTATCTGCGGGACCTGTGGTCTTCCCTGTCTTTAATTGTTAATATTCATTGTACCATAGCTGCACAGTGTATCTGATGAATAATGAATAATTTCCTCTGCATGCACTTAAACTCTGTTGCTGAGGGAGAATTATTGTAATTTATTTTTTGCCCTTGGTTTTTTGTAGAATCCCTGCAGGATATTAATTCCAAAGAGATCTGATGTAATTAATTTCTTTAATTGTGTTGCATTTTTTGTTAGTTGATGAAGAAGAATTAAATTCAGTGGTTGAAGAAAAAGTACACTGTGATTTACCTAGACGTTGTGCTCCATTGCAGGCAAAGAATACACACTGGCTGTATCCCAAACAACTTACTTCCCTACTATTGAGTATTTAAATAGAGTACTCTGGATGTGAAGGTTGTTCTCTAAAGAGCAGATTGCTCTCTAAATATAGTATAATTATTATATAGTGCGTTTAATCCCCAGATGATATATGTATTTCCAAGGTTTTGCTGAATGTGGCAATGCTCAAAGCAGCCTCAAAATATGTCCTGTCAACTAAACATACAGCCAAATTATCCTCCATGCCATTTTCCAGCAGTGCTGTGCAAGTGTCGTAAATCATCCGCCCTTGTACTATAAAGCCCCCATCTCTTCCTCTCTGATTTATGGGACTGTGATTGGATCCAGATATGGCTCCGCCTCTTCCTGTCTGTGGGACCTCCTAAGAAGTATGGTTTACTTCCTGAA
Source organism: Conger conger (assembly GCF_963514075.1). Taxonomy (NCBI): domain Eukaryota; kingdom Metazoa; phylum Chordata; class Actinopteri; order Anguilliformes; family Congridae; genus Conger; species Conger conger. Next base: position 31,498,240 of record NC_083771.1, read on the forward strand.
AAGTGTGCTCCTGAATACACTCAGTGAAGCCCTGGAAATATGTATGTATATTATCCAGGGATTTAGGTTGAGAGAAAAGTTCGCCTACTTAACGACTTGCTCATCCAGTGTACAGAATTTGCAGTTACAGGGAAATGGTCTGTATTCGGCAGTATGCAGGCAGTATGCAGCCGGCAGTATGCTTTGTAAACAGTACATATTTTCCAGACTCAGTAGTTCGGAGGCAGTTTCGGACACAGCCTCTGTATGAGGGAATTCCCTTTCAAAAGGAGCTCTGTAGCAGCCAGGGTGACTGTACTGGGGTCAGTCTGTGAACACAATATTTACATCAACTCTGTTCCCCGGGTGATCCCAGAAGCTGGGCGTACTGCACGGAAATGCTATAAATACACCCTCCATGTTCCCTCCGATTTATTGAGGGAAGAGCGTGTCACTGTTACGCAATCTCTCTCGCGCGTGACAGAACATAACAGAGCCCTGTCTTCTCTTTGAAGAACGGACAACAACGTCGTCAACTGCACAGAGAGCGAGGGGGTGGAAGGTGGGGGAGGCGTCTCCCTAGGCAGCGTGCGCTATCTCCTCACCAATGTAATCTCTGCCTGTATTCAATGAATAATCGCTATGAGAACGCCACATCTCATTAAAGAGCTTTGCTGATGTGGGCCGGCTCAGTGATTGCAATGGAACTGATTAGCACTCCTGAATAATGACGCAACCTGTAAAATATTAATGCGCTACACACACAATAAAAATAATTGGATCGTTATTAAGTGTGCTGTAACTGTACAGTCAGACAATTTGCTCTCAAAATTTTATCTGAACCCTGGGCCGCTTAACTTAAGCGAGAACTAGCGCCTCAGCTGGATACACCCAAGTGACACAAGTGATGAGATCTACACTAAGTTAATAATCTCAGAAAAAGAGCCCCACACGTACCTGTATGCGCTGGGTCGCACAAAGAATGTAACACTCAAAGCCCTTCTTACATTTGGTGATACTGCTCACCTAAACGATGCTAGCAAACCAGAGACTCTTTCTCTCTGGCTTTGTGTTGTTCTTGGTGTTCTGGCCTGCTATAATCTGCTGTGGCAAAATACAGTGAAATATGGATTGTATTGTATATTTTCTACATTTTGATTGGTGGAATCCAGTATTTTGAGGACTAGCTGTTGGATGAGTGTTTTTGCCATTGTGAAATATTTATATCTGTTTCTGCTTTCTACAAGCTGACTCTTATCTAAGGCCTGTTGTGGGTGTACGCACTGACCTACCACTGCTTCTGGTTTCAGTTAAAGCATATCATTAGCAACGGGTACAGTACATTGCCTCTGGTCGTTTTTGTTTTTTATGGTAATGTATGCGTGTCACAGCATATTAAATTATTTTGGCAATGTTTAATATGAGTGTCCTTCTGAGGGTTGACCCAGTGTGGAACTGGGAACAGAAAGTGACCATGGACCTGTGTTGAAGTAATACTGTTCTATCTAGTGCGGCAATGCAGAACCAGAACCTCCATCCACTTCCATGTGTTTCCAGACACCATGGCTCCTCTGATCTCCTTTTAGGATAATGTTGTGTGTATAGCTGTGAAAGAAATCAAATTGTACCATCTTGTGCTGCAATACAAACTGTTGTTTGTTACTGTATGATAGGGCTGCCCAACCCTGTTTCTGGAGATCTACCATCCTGTAGGTTTTCACTCCAACCCTTAACAAAGCACCTTGTTCAACAGCTAGAGATCACGTTGAGATGTTAATTAGTAGGATCTGGTATGTGTTCATTACGGTTGAAATGAAAACCTACAGGAACAGGGCAGCCCTGATGCAGATTAATACTATATTGCACTTAATGATTATAAATGGGCCTTTGTGACAGATTATAAATGTACCTCTTCTTGATGATGTTCTCCACTGCTGTTCCTCGCTTGGGGTCAGAATGTAATGTACACTGTAAACCAAACAGTACCAGAACACATCTAGCTGAAAGCAGACTGTTTTCCTTAAGTCTGGTTTGGCACAAGTACGCGGGCATGTTAGAGTTTGTCTTAACCCTCATTCTGTCTGCTGTAGCCCTGTCCAAGGCAAAGTTGAATATCTGGTCAGTGTAGTGCATCTGTGGCATGCTACCCCTCCCAGCAGTTGTGTCAAGTGATTGAATGGTAGGATAGGATACAGTTCACCTTCCTATTACCCGGTGTGAGGATGATAAAAGTGAGGCCCAGTCCATTACTGGAGGGGTCCTGTGCGTCGTTTTGGCCTGGTCATTGCCAGACTGTGATTTCCTACCTCTTGTGAAAAGCTCTCCATATTTGACTTTTCCCTATTAAATCACAGCCTGCTTTCTGGCTGGGGGATGTAAAACAATAAACCCCCAAAATTAACAGCTGGCGCCCTTCATTTGGAGCCACGCGATACATCACAAGCCATGGCAGTGGGTCCATTCGATCCGGCCGGACTGCGGGAGAGGGAAACGCACGGAATGAAAAGAGGCCTGAGGAATCTTCTGCTGTTTATGAGATGTCTCCAAAACAAATGAAGCCATTGCCTTTCCCCTGAGGCGTCAGTCACGAGTCGATTCTCCTGCGATAGCAACGCATTCTTCACAGCAGCGATTGGTTCCCTCTCTGGGCCCACTGCATTGAGATGACGCAGTGGGGTGTGTTTTACTGAGGCGATGCGCATAGATATAACTCCTCTGAGTGCTCCTCTGTGTCAGGATCAAGACTTTCAGGTCATAAGTCCCGACGCTAAAAGAATCCATTTCTCTGTTGATGTATTTCCGCACCTCTGGGAGTATTGCGTTTAGCTCAGTCAGTGAGTCTGGCGGGAGAGGTCTACTGCAAATAGATGCAGTAACAGCATTTACAGTAACAGCAGGTCTAGGTTGCATCAAAGGGGCCAGGCTAGTCAACAGTGTTCCTGTTTTATGTTTGTTTGTGATCTAGCTTTACCAAAAACAGAAGGTTGGTCCCCCCACACTGCCCCCTCTATTTCACTAAACATTTCTCTGGTTATCGTATGTCTACCCCCTTCTTTGACAATCAACAATTGAATTGAATTTCAATCCATGGTTCAAAAGTGGTATATTTTCTACCTTTTGATTGGTAGAATCCAGTATATTGAGGACTAGCTGTTGGATGAGTGTTTTTGTTTTAGTGGAAAGGACTCGGAGTTTGAGGTGGAGGGGGCATTGTCTTCTACAGGACCTGACGGACATGTAATACATATCAGAATACAGGATTTTCTGGAGTGGTGGGTCCTGATGTGATGATCTTTTTCATGGGGCCCAGAATCCCTGTTGGCCCCCCTGGCTGAGACTCAGAGAGATGAGGCAGGATTTAAAGAGCCAGAGGGGCTTGCCTTTGAGAGCATTTAAGAACCCTATGAAAAGGTCAGTTTTGTTTATTTTTTGTCATAAATTCTCACTATTACCCCTGATAGCTTGTAACCACAATAGGGAATACGAAATCACATTTACAAGATAGATGTTTTGTGTTTGTTGTTTATTGCTATATGAAAAGCTACAAGTTAGCTGGTGCTGTATTATTTTCAGTGTTATTAAAGCCATTTGAGGTCTGAAGATGCAATAGCTTGCTCCCTGTACAGCCACTCAGTACAGAGTGGGATTGTGGCCATGGAACAGAGTGTATCCAGCACCAATGCCATTTACACCAAATTCAGTTCATCTGTTCATTTATATTGTTGGCTTCCAGCGCTTTCATCCTCATTTCAGAATTGAATTTCAGGCCGTTTCGGTAATTGGGCCCGACTTTTTTTTTTTCGACTGCATGCTGGCCGCTGATTTGTCTAACCCCCGGGGGCGTTAGAGAGGTGCTAGGTGATCCTGGAGGAAGCTCTCAGACAGGAGTGGAGAGGCAGTACACGGCTCTCGGAATTAATTATGTGATATTGGATTGGTTTGAAGTTCGTCTTCTATCATGGCTCTGTAGAGAGATTACTGTAGGATGGGGAGACTGTCAGGCTGTTTCATCACACCAGACACAGTATCTGTGTGAGCTTTTAAGGAATTGTCTTTTCTAATTGGGTGGTATTCTGTAATCACTGTCATTTACTGTAATTTAATCTCAACATGATGATGTACTGTATATTTTAGGCATTTATTTTGTTTTTATTTTCCCAAGTGTTTTTTTTCACTGTACAGTGCTTAGGGTTTAAGAAATTGCATATATTATTAATGTTATGTGAATGAAAATGGCTGATTGTCATTATACTGCGTGTGTTGAGGAGGGGCGTGAGGCACTCTGATCACATACAGACAACGGGTGAGTGCCTCTCTCCAGCATTCACAATGCATGGCGCTCAAATTAAATTGGTCTTTGTAATCATTGTATTGTAATCAAGTTGTTTATAGAGGTGTTTCATCTCGGGCTCATAAATATTTAATGAAGTAGCTGGGCAAAGTATGGTGTATTCTTTCTGGTGTGGATGTTCTAATTGTGTTTTTCACCCCTGCTGTTTTGGTTCTAAACATGCACTCATACACTTGTGTTGAGTTGAGTGGGTTGAAGGGTGCCACAGTCCTGATTGGCTAGTAAATGTGAGTGTGCTCATTTAGCAGGAGGTGGGTATGGCAGTCAGTGAGTGGGGTTGTTTTGTGCCCTTGTAGGAGCCTTTGCTCTGACCTTTGTAGTTGCCTTTGCATTACATGATCGTGATGTTACCCAGCACTAATTCTCCTACAAATCACATTAATTATGTTCATCATCAAGGCTCGCTAATTCTGGAAGAGCTCTGCTGCCCTGGAACTGGCTTATGAATACAAACAAATGGCTGCTTGAAAAATGTCTGATTAAGGCTTTCTGGGGTGATTAATCATTTCGCTCATTGACACGGGCTATTCTGGAAGCAGTAAATGTGAAACTTGATTAAATGCTCCTCACCTCTCCTCTCACCTCTGTTAGGTCAACTGCAGTGGCAGGACTGCATACTTATTTTAGTTATCAGGGCTGGAATCTGGACAGAGCGGATCCCTAAATCAGATTTAATAGACATCATTCATAAATTCTGTGCCAATTACAGTAATGACTCCAGCAGACAGGCACTCATTTGCAGTGATGTCCAAAATACATTAATAAAACTGTAAAGTACTGCTATGATGAGAGGAGCGGCTGTGATAAACCATACAGAGACAGGATATACTAACAATATATAGAAATTTATTGAATATGCAGTATCATCAATATACTCACTCACCATTCACTTCACCATATATGTGTTTATATTCATGTTCAAACATGAAAATGACTGAAGGGCAATACACTGAGGAACCAAAACATTACAACCACTCACAGATGAAGTGAATAACGTTGATTATCTCGTAACAACAGCGCATGTCAAGGTCTGGGGTATGTGGAGGACCAACAGCATTTTAGCATAATGTTTTGCCTCATCTTTGTATTTCTGAGGAACACACTGCTGTGAAATATCAGTATATTTTGGAGAAAGTCTGCGTATTGGCAGTATTACTGTATGCTCTGTTTCTGTAAGGGGGAATGGCTCCAGCTGGAACCAACAAACTGCACTTGTTGTGGGCTCACAGGAAAATGCACAAGAGGAGGCGATTACACACATTAGTTGCTTATGAAAATATGTTAAATAGTTTTTCTACTATAGAACCAGTTTTTTTTTCTGTAGTCTAAAGTGGTGAATATCTCATTTTGATCTTTATAATATTTAATTTCAATGTATTGCAGTATATTTCATTTCCATGAACAAAGAATAAGTTCAGTAATAGAGATAATGACTTCTGCCACCTTCTCAAGAGGTGAAGCCTGTTCTACACGTATCCCAGAGTCTCACAAAGGCACTCTACCGTAACAAGCCAGACTGCTGGATTGCAGGCGTAATCCTTAAAGCCTTATTCAATTTCCTATAACAAGCTTTTAAGGAGTTTGTAAGACGGAAGGCTTGTACCTTCAGGCTCCTTCAAGCTATTCTCAATTTTCTCTCTAAAAAGTAATTGCTGTATGCCTGACTTCATGTTAAGAAATATTACACCCATGTGCGTACAGTATATGGTCATCATTAACTAGATTGGTAGAAGTGTATGATGCAGGTCACACAGGCAGTTTAGAGTTTTTGTCAATAAGTTACTGTGCATTTGCATCTTGTAGAGTACATTATGTAGCCTTCTGCTCAAATAGCTCAATCTTGAAATGCCATTTGCCAAAAAAGCATAATAATGCAGATTACATTAAAACATTAACATGTATGTCTAAAGTTTGGATGAATTGTCTTTCTACAGTGCTGAAGTTATTGCTCAAAAGTTTTATCTGTGTGCCGTAGATGTTTATTGTAAATAAACAACATATATTCTAGCAGCTCCTGAGAACAAATGTTCATTTTGTATTCATTCCACAGAAAACATGAACGGAGAAAGAATGAGAGAAAAATAAGCCCTGCGTGAGCTCTGCTCTGCAGATTCTGCTGTCAATTATGGTTGCCTGAACCCCGATGGTTTGCTGATTTCCCAGGGGCTTCCAGAAGGATCAAACCTCGAACATCTGATGTTTTCCCATTTGTCCCCATCGGCTGCTTCTGCCTTTCCTGGTACCACCCCATCCCTCCTTTACATGAACTGCTTTTCTTACCCATAAACATTCTCCACAGGTGTTGAGCAGGGAAAGTAATGGATTACCGCAAATGAAGATCCCCTCTCTTCTCCTGGAGTGTGTATATAGCAGCCATACTGTGGTGTGAATTACTGCAGTGTCATTCAGTGTGGTATGAGTTACTGCAGCGTAAAGATGGTTGGTTCTGTGTAAAGACGGTTCATTCGCTGCTCTGTTTGAAGGGTGAGAGCCACAGGAACAGTAGGGATGATGTTTGGTGACACGTGTTGGGTAGACACAGCGGATCACGGCTGGGGTGTTACCTAACACTGCAGAGCTGTTTGAAGGAGGCTGTTGATATTAATTGTTTAATGTGTTGCAGAAACTGGATGTATGCTGTGAATATTGGGTACTGAATTAGAAAGCTACGACAGTATTACTACCACATTCTAATTTTGGGCTGTATTTGTGTTCAGATGGAATTCGTATGGATCTTGCTGTTCTAGTTCAGGTTTAGACCTGATGGACATGTAATTATGTTATTCTATTATGGATGTGCATAATATTGCATATTAATTAAAAGTTGTAGGCTGGTTGCTGGGTGTATTATAATATTGTTGATCTAGGTGTATCAGGAATGGATAAGAAGGGCCATGGATCTTGGATTGAATAACCCATTCTCAGCGATATCTATTGATAGCATGATGATTGACTGCTGATAACTGCTTTTGTGTCCTAATATGAAACCCTGCACAGCAACCAAATCCATGAGCCAATCAGCGTTGGCATACAGAGCTAATTGAGCCGATGTAATTGGTGGAAAATAAAGGCTGCCCACATGCACCAGCCCTCCAGGAATGGAATGGTCTACAGAGACAGGCCCCGTCCTGTGCGTGCTCCAGTGACCCTGTGAGACAGGCCCCGCCCCGCGTGCGCTCACAGTGACCCTGTGAGACAGGCCCCGCCCTGTGTGTGTGCGCTCACAGTGACCCTGTGAGACAGGCCCTGCCCTGTGTGTGTGCGTGCTCCAGTGACCCTGTGAGACAGGCCCCGCCCTGTGTGTGTGTGTGCTCCAGTGACCCTGTGAGACAGGCCCCGCCCCATGTGCGCTCGCAGTGACCCTGTGAGACAGGCCACGCCCCGTGTGAGCTCACAGTGACCCTGTGAGACAGGCCCCGCCCCGTGTGAGCTCACAGTGACCCTGTGAGACAGGCCCTGCCCCCTGTGCGCTCGCTGTGACCCTGTGAGACAGGCCACGCCCCGTGTGAGCTCACAGTGACCCTGTGAGACAGGCCCCGCCCCATGTGAGCTCACAGTGACCCTGTGAAACAGGCCCCACCCTGTGTGTGTGTGTGCTCCAGTGACCCTGTGAGACAGGCCCCGCCCCCTGTGCGCTCACAGTGACCCTGTGAGACAGGCCCCGCCCCGTGTGAGCTCACAGTGACCCTGTGAGACAGGCCCCGCCCTGTGTGTGTGCGCTCACAGTGACCCTGTGAGACAGGCCCTGCCCTGTGTGTGTGCGTGCTCCAGTGACCCTGTGAGACAGGCCCCGCCCCCTGTGCGCTCACAGTGACCCTGTGAGACAGGCCCCGCCCCGTGTGAGCTCACAGTGACCCTGTGAGACAGGCCCCGCCCCCTGTGTGTGCGCTCACAGTGACCCTGTGAGACAGGCCCCGCCCTGTGTGTGTGCGTGCTCCAGTGACCCTGTGAGACAGGCCCTGCCCTGTGTGTGTGCGTGCTCCAGTGACCCTGTGAGACAGGCCCCGCCCCCTGTGCGCTCACAGTGACCCTGTGAGACAGGCCCCGCCCCGTGTGCGTGCTCCAGTGACCCTGTGAGACAGGCCCCGCCCCCTGTGCGCTCACAGTGACCCTGTGAGACAAGCCCCGCCCCGTGTGCATGCTCCAGTGACCCTGTGAGGACAGGGCAGCTACTGGGCTGGCAGGATGCCCATCTGCTCTGTGAGGGACTAGGGCAGGGGTGTCACACTGAATCCCAAGGGGGCCGCAGTGTGGGTTTTTGTGGTTTCCTTTCAATCTGCTGCCAATTAAGGCCTTGAGAACAAGTTGTGTGGATACTTTAACCCAGAGCACCCCAAAAACCAGCAGACACTGTGGCCTGGACTAGGGGATATCAGTGACTGGAGTTCAGAAGCTCCTGCACGGATTCCACACTGCGCCAGTTAGCCACCAGTTCAGTGAGCAGAGCCTTTTTGTTGCCGAGGCGTCTGATGATTTATTTGGCACTCACTTTAAGTGGAGGGTGTATGTTTGTTCATAAATGCTGCCCAGATAATTGCCCCAAATGGGAGTTGTTCTACTGCATTGCATTGCGTTGTGTTGTATTGTATTGTATTGTAACAAGCCCCATCTGAAAAACCGACCCCATACAGCCTCCTGATGCATTTTAAACAGAAGTTCCAGCTCACTCTCATCACGTTTACATCAAAACTTCCCATGCTGCTTCAAGATTCCTGAAAGTCAACGGATGTACAAAACATGAAAACCCACTTGAAAGCTTCGCTTGAAAGAATTACTTAGACCAGTGAGATCTGCATGTGGTCTTATCTAGCCAATGCAGTTCCGCTGACGGTCTGACATTAACCGTAATTCCATACGAAAGTGCTGCACTCTCATTTCATTCCTCTGAATTCAATAGGGGGTTATAATGTGTTAGACAGATCTAAATCATAGCCTGTTCTCCAACATCTAAGAATTATGTCAACACTTTTAAAACATCGATCACAGCTATGCTGTAGATCTCCTGGCAGGCCTCCTCCTCCGATGTTTGGAATATTGAAGGAATTAATCATTATTTATGAGTCAGTTCCTCCTCTGAAATGAACCCACCTCCCCTCTTGAAAGGAAGAGCGTGACGACTTGCTTGTGTACACAAATCTTCGGATGCAGCGCAGATAATTATTTCTCACTCAACCCGCTTACATAACGCTGTCTGTGTATAGAATTTTAACATGAGGCACATTCACTCGCTGCACAGATAATTGATGGGGTACTTTCGACTCTAATATGAGAACTAGTGTTCGTTCACATACAGTAAATATAACGTGCGGGATTTCTGCAGTGCAGTGAGTGAAGCTCCAGGGATCGGTGGCGGTCGTCACAGTGTTTGGGTAGCGCTGAACGGACGGTGACACGCCCGGTTTGTTTCCGCGCCTCTGGTGGGTGAGCAGGCTCATTCAGACTCACGATGAGAGGCTTCCGGGACTGCAGGTGTTGCTGCGGTGTAGAAGGGAGCACTGGGGTGGAACAGTACTCAAATCAAACTGAACAGTAAGCGCAGCCTGCTCCAGTCACATGGCAGAATGACTGCAGTCACTTTGTATTTACATGATGTGATTTGCATCGGTGTGGAATGCGCAGGTGAACCATTGACGTTTTAAGAGACATTCATGTAAAAAATGATGAAAATTAGCTTCGGGTCCTGTCACTGTGAAGACGATTCTCCGCACCTGCTGACAAATCACAGGATGAGCCTGGTGGGATTTTGTGATCAGTGTACAGGATCAGTCCACTGAGTGGTTGTGAGCGGTTGTGATCAGTGTATCAGTGTACTGCAGGATCTCAGCCTTCCGTGACCAGTCACGGCTTTGATTCTCCTACATCATTTCTTGTGAAGTTTTTAGTGGAGGTCATTTTGCCCAGGGTCCATGATCAGTCAATTGGATGACACATTTTTCAGGGGCTGATTGGATTGACCTTTAGGGAAATTACAGTATTTTTGCCTATATTATCAGGAAAGCACACAATTTGTTTTTTTAAATCCCTCTGAAAATCATTTTTTATAGTGTATTTCAAATATGCTCTGTGTGCTGTCTGGCTTGATGATGGATGCTATGTTACACATCAAGCAAAATTACAATCTTCAACCCAGGGGTGTTTGTGTGCATGTGCGTATGTGTGCATGTGTCTTTATGTGTGCATACATGTGTGTGCTTGTGTGTGTGGGCACGCCTATGTGGGCGTGCCTGTGTGTGTTTGTATGTGTGCGTGTCTGTGCATGTGTGTGTATATGTGTGTGCGTGTCCTTGCGTGTGTGTGTGCACGTGCGTGTGTGTATGTATATGTGTGCTAGTGTGTGTTTGCGCGCATACATGCACATGCGTGTGTCTCCGTACTTGTGTCTCAGTGCATACTCAGTGCTTGTGTCTCAGGGCATACTCAGTACTTGTGTCTCAGGGCATACTCAGTACTTGTGTCTCAGTGCATACTCAGTATGTGTCTCAGTGCATACTCAGTACTTGTGTCTCAGGGCATACTCAGTACTTGTGTCTCAGGGCATACTCAGTACTTGTGTCTCAGTGCATACTCAGTACTTGTGTCTCAGTGCATACTCAGTACTTGTGTCTCAGGGCATACTCAGTGCTTGTGTCTCAGGGCATACTCAGTACTTGTGTCTCAGTGCATACTCAGTACTTGTGTCTCAGTGCATACTCAGTATGTGTCTCAGTGACCCACTTCTCTGCATCAGGACCACCCTCAGCACTCAGGTCCAGGGCAGGCAGATTGTAAAGCGCTCTACATTAATCCAGCAGGTCAGCAGGAGGAGGCAGGATTACAGGGGCCTCTGATAAAGTCAACTTTCTCTGTGCTCTGCCGCATTATCTTGGCAGGAGAATAATGCATGTACCCTTTTTCTGCACCGCTCACTGTGGAGGAACTGTAGGCGGACAGCGCCATCTAGAGGCTGGACAGGCATGGCCATTTCAGGCGTCACAGATGTGATGTGATGTGCATCCTGCTCTAACACTATGCCAGGCTTTTTAATGGTCAATTAAACATTTCATTGACATTAAAAATGTCAATTAGCCATAGACATATTTATTTATATTTTACTTATGCTGGGTCAATATATCTACCCCTGGACTATCTCCAGTGTCTTTGGGAAGTGCCAGGTTCAGATTTACACTCGCTGAGCACTTTATTAGGAACACTATGCTAATACTGGGTAGAGCCCTGATTTGTCAGCTGCACATTCAGGCTGTGAAACTCCTGTTCTACCACGTCCCAGAGGGTTCCATTGGATTCAGATCCGGTGACTGGGAAGGCCACTGAAGAACATTGAACTCATTGTCATGTTTATGAAACCAGTTTGAGACAAATTTTGCTTAAAAGATGGGTACATTTTGGCCATGAAGGGATGCACATGGTCAGCAACAATACTCAAATAGGCTTGATCTCTTGTCATTTATTTGTAATAAAATAATTACCTGGGTGATGAAATGATGTTCGTTGTACAATCCACAAACTGCCTCTCTTCTCTCTCTTACAGGCACAAGTGATCCCTATGTTAAGTTCAAAATGTCTGGGAAAGAGGTGTTCCGCAGCAAAACCATCCACAAGAACCTGAACCCTATTTGGGAGGAGAAGGTCAGCTTGCTGGTGGACACTCTTCGGGAGCCTCTGTACATCAAGGTAAGAGTAGAGTACAGCGCCCCCCAGTGCAAGGAGGACTGACTTGTCTTCTCTTCACAGACTGGGAGTCCTCTTACTGTAGGAACACAGGGTAAGGGTAGGCTGGTTAAACCAGCTGTTCGCATGTTGGATCCTTATTTTGTGTGATACTTTCTGTTGCTGTAACATTATATTACCCTTGTACCCTTTCTTTGCTTTCTTTGGTGAAATAATTGGTTTAATAGACCCTGTGATATGTATGTTTGTACAGTCTGCCTGTCAGCTCTTGGAGCGAGATTACCGTGTAGGATGTAGCTATACATTTTATTGGCTGTCAGCCAACTCAGGCTACGGTCCTTATAAAACCGGAAGGTTCTATTTTGATGTCATGTGACTGATGCACCACCAAAAAAGGGAACATCACACACAGAACACACTTTTACTGCAGTTACAAAATGGTAATTTAATTCTGTGATTTGATTCATTTCCTGTCCAAAAACAAATTCAGCAACATCAAGGGCACACAAATTACTTAAGTTAGAGGTATATAAACAGCTCATAGATAAAGGAAGTGGCATCACTCATCACACCACAATAGAGGCATGACATACGGTCAGGTAGGTAAATATGATTTGGGTATAAGATGCGAAAGACAATTTGTTGGACACTGTCGCCCCCTAGTGACCATGTACAGTCATAAACACAGTCTACAAATAAAAATGTTTCATTTTTATTGGACCAGATCCAGTACAACCTTTATTTTATTGGACCAGTCCCAGTACAACCTTCATTTTATTGGATCCATTTTTATTTTCTTTCATTTAAATGCTTTATGTACTTTCAATAGTGTACTTAAACAGTGTCATCGTACATGTATTTAAAAAAAAAAAAAGATAGTAATCTGAGATCAGTTATATACTGATATACTGATATAAAGGTACCAATGGTGTTTAATTCTGCTGCAGGTGTTTGATTATGACTTTGGTCTTCAAGATGACTTCATGGGATCTGCCTACCTGTACCTGGAGTCTCTAGAGCAGAAGAGGTAACTGTCACACCGTGCCTTTCAAAGTGGGCAGGCCTGCTGTTACGGACCAATACCGAATGGAACACTGCCAGCACCTGATTTGTTAGAGAGGACTTAGATGGAGACCCCTTATCTACACACCCAGAACTTTTTTTACAGAAAATTGTGTGGAAGGCAGAGCCAGGCTGAAGCAGCAATTATTCTTTAATCCCTCATCTGCTGGTCTTTGCTGTAAATTTGTGTTCCAAAATTCTTTGAGACTGGCCTTGAAACTTAACATTTATACATGCCCATATATTGCCTGGGCATGCATAGTCTATGGACTATGATACTAAATATATTTTGGCTAAAAATTAAATTAATAGTTGAGTAAATAAGTCAACGATAGCCAGTTCTGACCTTTTCATTCCCACGGTAAAGCCATGCCATGCTGCTGGGAGGCTCACCCTGCTAAAGCACAGCTCTAGTGTGCTGATCGGCCTCACAGTCACTGGCCACTCACTGGCCACAGTGCTGCAGGGTGACGCATGATTGGCTGCGCCATCACCCAGGGGCGGAGATTCACTCCGCTGGGAAGATCCTGCCCGTCCCTCAATGTAACCCCCACCATCTGCTTGCCAAAGCTGCACCTAGACCTTATTTTGGATCTTTCATGTAATTATTTTTGAAAGAATCTTATCTGTACAGAATGTTATACAGGTGCCTAAGACTTTTGCACAGTACTGTATGTCTGTTGCATTGAGGATAGCAGAGGTTACGGTCATGACCACGGCTGGTGAATACGTGTTCTAAACGGGGAGGAAAGGCCCTGACCCTTTCCTGACCGTGTGCTACCGCTGCAGGACCCTGGACGTGACGCTGGACCTGAGAGACCCTCGCTACACCGACCATAACCTGGGGACCTTGGACCTGGCCGTCACCCTGACCCCGAAAGGGGAGGAGTTTAGAGAGGCTGTAAGTGCGTCTCCCCTCTGTGTCGACCTCCCGTCAGGTCCCTCCCACTCAGCGCCCTGTCTGAGCTGTGATTGGCTTGTTCCTGGGCTTTGTTGCTCGTGACGTACAGTACCTGAGAGGGGCTCCACTCTCACCTGAGGGCTGAGAGTGCGGAGGAGAGCCAATCGCAAAATGTGCTGCAAAAACGCTAGAGCGTGATTTTTCTGCCAGATTTTGAGTCCTATTTTTTGGGCTGCTGGCAACAGTCGGTTTGTTAACTCAACCATATCCTGGTGGAATCTTTACTGGAGAAATGTGACATTGTGTTTGTTTGTTTGGCCATAGCTCTTTACTTACCATCTTTCTGTTTTATATCTAATGGGTTTAGTGCATGTATACTCTTATCCAGGGGGACAGAGGGACGTATAATTGTGTAGAAATATGTTAGGTGAATAGCAGTGATGATACCGAGTTGTTAGTGTCATTACTGCAGAGCTACAGGCCTTTGTAAAGGGCAGTACTGTGAGGTGTTGAATCTGACTGTGTTCCCCCACAGAGAACAGGGCTCAAAACCCGTCGCTGGAGGCCTTACGTAGCGACAGTGAGTCCGTTCTAACAGTAGCATTCAGATCCCTGTAGATTACACAATCCAGCCAGTGTCCTCTTAGATTGACCTAGCCTAAATGTGCCCCGTACCCAAATGTTGCTGTTTCTCTTACACTTCCCTGTAGGTAGAGAGATGCTGTTCTTCCTTAGCCAATGCCGTTGTTTCTCCTAAGAAGTTCTCCTAATTCATCAAAAGTGTTGTGTGTGTTGACAATATATTTTTCTATTTATGTGAATTTAATAATCGGAACATCTGGGGGTGTTGGGAAATGTAGTTTCATTCCTTGAGACTCACACTTCAGTCGATCACACTGGAGTTAACTGAAATAGTGTCTGTGTTGTCAGAATCCCAGATGCAGGACAGATATGGCTCATGTTCCAATTAACCCTTTAATGTCCTCGCCAAGTAAAGAGCCATGGAAAACATATGATATGTTCTACCAAACGGTCAAGCAGAACATTAAAGGGTTAAAATAAACAGGGCTGCAGATTACAGACATGGCTAGTGCAAATCCTCCAATAAACCACACGTGTTCTGCAGTTAAAACTGCTGATTGATGCTGATCTTATCATTATCTATTTTTCGGATACCCCCACATTTATTTCCAAGTATTTGGAGAGTATTTTGCTGTTTAGTCTGTTGCACATAGTTGGCTAATTTTGCGTGTTTCAAGGTTTTTTGTTGCAATGTATTTCGAGAAATGGAAAAGTAAATGGGCCAATCAATGCAGCTGCATTAAGTTGAATTTGAACAATTACTTGATTTGCTATTCTCTACCCCCATCTAGTGGTTAAAAGCTATTACAGCAAATTAAGTGTGTTGCCTTAATAATTCCATGATGCTTCTTACTTTCACTAACAGAGTTACTTTCACTTTATGTTCTGTAAATAAAATCAAGAGAGGGAATATATACACTAGAGGTCTTCTCTGTCGGACTCCTTATATATTAATATAACATATCCCCTAATGTAATGTTTAGTATTATTCTTAGTAATGTAACATTGTTGATAACAGTCCATTAACATACACTCACTGAGCACTTTATTAGGTATTTATTAGACCTACTTTTATGCAACCTATCCACTTAGAGGTTGTATGTGTTGTGTGTTCAGAGATGCTCTTCTGCATACCACTGTCGTAATGTGTGGTTATTTGCATTACTGTCACCTTCCAGTCAGCTTTGACCAGTCTGGCCTTTCTCCTCTGACCTCTCTCATTAATGAGGTGTTTCCGTCTGCAGAACTGCTGCTCACTGGAATTTCTTTTGTTTTTTGCTCCATTCTGAGTAAACTCTAGAGACTGTTGTGCGTGAAAATCCCAGGAGATCAGCAGTTTCTGAGATACACAACTGGCACCAACAATTATTCCATGGTCAAAGTAACTTAGATGACATTTCTTCCAAATTCTGACATTTTGTCTGAAAAACTGCTGAATCTCTTGACTATATCTGCATGCTTTTAAGCATTTAGTTGCTGCCACATGATTGGCTGATTAAATATTTGCATTAATAAGCTGGTGTACTGGTCTACCTAATAAAGTCCTCACTGAGTGTACACAATCTGTTGAAGTGAAGTAGTTATTGAGATGCTAATACACAGTGATTGCGATGCAAGGATGTGGTCTTTTTCAGTATTTCCAAGTTGAATCAGATCCAATTGGTACTAAAAATGAGTAAAATAAGAAACCTTAGATCAATGGTCCTCATTCCTGGTCCTGGGGAGCCCCGGGGTCTGCTCGATTTCGCTGTTTCCCAGCTATTGATTAAAGCAGTGTATTACACAGCTAACTCCAGGGCACCTGGTTTCTTGGTTCTGAAATTGTTGCAGATTGTTTGACAAAAACTAAAAGTCGCAGACTCTGTGGCTCTCCAGGACCAGGATTGCAGATAACTGCATTAGGTAAATGATATAATAAATTGATTAAATATCAAAACTAAGTTTTATGTGAAAGATTATGATTATGATTATGATAAAAGAAGTAGATTCTGTGGGTATGGTAATGATCGGTCATGTATCCTGATGTGTGTCTGTAAGTGTGCATATGTCCTTTCGTGTGGTTTGGCTGCTTAAGGAGCCTGGCCTGACCTTTGACCCGGTCACTGCAAACTGCTTTGTCTTGTTCACAGACTATGCTTTTGCGAAGGAGCTGGAAACGGTCCAGTAAGGTAATACACAGTGTGTGCTTTGCCCTGCGCTCTGTCCAGTCCCCCCCGCGTCCCCTCTGTGTGCCTTCAGCTTGTGCCGGTCATACGGTCTTCTGTCATCCGTGATGCGGTCGTCTGTCATCTGCCATGCGGTCATCCTTAGCGGTGTTTACTTGCATTTTAAGTTTCGCCCTCATTCCTTAAAGCTGCAGTGTACTGTGTGACACAGTACACGGCTACATCCCATTGCACGATGAAGCAGAAGAGTCCTCACGTGTGACCAATCATGGCAGTGATTGGTGGGATTCCTCTGTGTGCCAAAGATTCACTTTTGCACTGTCATAGTTCACTGTGTACACTTTTTGTTATAATTTTTCTAAGTTACACTTCTTCGGAATGAGACATCTTGCATCAAAGATGTGCAACATGTAAGCTTTTATTTCATCATACTGTGTAACACCCAATGAACAAAGTGTCTGAGTGGTTCAAATTGATGTGATTCAAAAACTGAAATTGTATTCCAAGAACTGTAACTAGATTATATTTATTGACAGTGAGAATTATGGGAGTATCATCTTATTGAGTACAGGATGATAAACATTTCCTGAAAAGAGCACTTGAGAATGGATTATCATGTTACTGCGCTGTAAAGGATGCTGCTTGTTCTGTGGAATATTGAGAACCGGATACAGCCTGGAGTTTGCCAATACGGGCTTTGTGTTTCAGGAATAAGCACTTGGCATAGTGTGGCTGATGAATGAGGGAATACAGTAACATATAGTTATGTTTAATTTATTTATGTATTTATGTTTGTGCGCTTTTAGCAGCATTATGTGTGGATAGATTTAGGCCGCCTCTTTCTATACACTCACACTCGTAGAATATTCATGGAAAAGATCTGCAATGCGCACATTTTTTAATAATCTTGTTGTTGGTTTTGTTATTGCTGCTCATGCTGAAAGTTAGCGTGGCCGTTAACAGACTGCTGGTGATTAGGCAGAGCATTGGTATGCTTGTTAATAACACAAAGTGAATTAAAAGATCAGTTTAAAGGGAGGTTTTCCACCCCACCGATGTGCAGCTCCCTAACCTCCTCTGTTTTAAAACAGCATTTTTTTTAAAGCAGTGGGGTTCTGGTAACTAGGTGATGTCAGATATTTAATTCCCGCTGTATTCCTAGGCTATAGCCAAAGGAAGGAAACAGGTCTCACCTGAAATGCAGGCATTTCACATAAAGTTGGCCATCTTCCCACCTGCTAACTGACCTCCGACCCCAAATCTCACGCACAGGGGATGTAGTTTGGCCCGCTCAATGCAATTTGGAGGTGCGCATCATCTTATGTGAATTCCCATCATGCCTAGCGAGTCCTTCACCTCTTACCTCCGCCCTTCAGGGATGTCTGCTTTTTGTTTGAGGTCTGGCCTTTGGACCCTACACATTTACAATTGCTGCATGCGGATCACATCTGTGATCTTAATGGTATCCATTTGCAAACTACGTGGTTTCAAGCATGTTCTCTGGCTATAGTCAGATGACAATATCTTTTGATGAGTCTTTTTTTCTTTTATCAGAAGCCAGCCAGAGTGGCCTCCCACAGTTCTGTAATGTCTGTCCATTATCAATGAGGACAAATCTAAAATCTGTTATAGACTCACCGAACACAAGTAGCTCTGTTGTGCCACTGTAAACCATGTAGAATACAGAAGATCAGTCTTGTGAATATTCTGGGTTTCTTGTCTGTAAATTGAGCTACAGTGCCAAGCCCAACCATAGACAACGTATTTGTGATTATGATTTTACCCTTTAGTGGTAAAGAGACGGCAGTCTCTGGTAGTTCACCAAAAGGTGAACCGCTTTTCAACAGCTTCATTCAGATACTGTAAAGCCCAAGAGTTCAGTTTACTCAAATGTGCTGAGGAAACAAATTGTCTTGAACCATTTGAGTCTGGAGAAGTTTTCTGTTCCAGGACTCTCTGGGAAGCTTTTATGTTAAATTCTATTTTAATGCGGTTTTAATTTATTCCGTTTTTTTAAGTTGAGACAAATCAATTCATTTTCTGGTATCAGAATTTATTATTTATTATTTCCGGGGGGCAGCCTAAGCTTCCCCGCCCCACTCCAGTGCAGAGTTTGTCATTTGGGAGAAGGTCATTTCGTGGCGTGCGTGGGTGGGCTGTCACTGCAGTGAGTTTGCTGAAGTGAGTTCACTTCGTGTGAGTTTGTACGGGGCTGTGGTGAAGCTTGTTAAGCGAGACGCCGCGCGTACAGGCTCTCCCCAGCAGAGGGCAGGCTCCCCGCTGCGCTTTGAGGTGGTAAGACTCGCCCAGTCGGGGGTGTGACAGGGGAGTGAATGGGAGGGCTGGAAAGCCTCTTACCGTTAGCATCTTTATTTTTTTAGACATCTTTCTTTAATCAGGCTGTGCCTGGTGATCTCAATTCACACAACACAATACAAAAGCAATACAGTCTGGGCTCAAAATATGTATATATTAAAAATGACTTAAAAATGATATAACCTCCTCAGCACACACACACACACACATATGATACACAAGCACACTGACACACACACACACATACATATGCACATACGCACACACACACACAAATGCGCATACACACACATACACACAATCTCAGCTACACTTTCTTTGAAGTTGGCAAGCTCAAAAACACATATTGCGATTCATGTTTTCATAATTGAGTCGTTATCTTTTCCTAAAGCAATGCCAGGGCACTAGTTTTCAATTCAAATCAAAGGCTTTTAAAGTTTTGAAGGGTCGTCCACTGTAACAACAAAAGGACAAGCTCTTTCAAACAATCTATCCCTTTAAAAGGACCGTTTATACAGTATGTGTGATTTACATACGGAATAATGATGCGACTATGGCTTCAGTTCAAAATACACGTGTTATGCTGCAGTCAGCCTTTAATGTCTTAAGAATATGGATCTGGGACTAGCTTAAGATCAAAGCCTCGCATTACAAGAAGAGTTCGTCCAAAGTTTAATGGAAATAATTTTAAACAAAGCAATGCAAATTAGGTTCGAAATGGGTCTGAAGGGATGACTTTTTGTAAGACAAATAAGTACAGACTCACTTAAATTAATAAGCACTCTGTGTCATCTGCGGAGGTTAAAGATTCACTTGGTGCTACATTAATGTCTCAGACTCAATCAGATTCATTTGTTTCTCTGTCATGGATAATGTAGTGACCCTTTTATCTTTGAATGCTGTTCAAAATGTCATTTGAAGAAACAATGACGAATGCCTTCTTATCTGAGAACACTTTGATTATCATTTTGTTTAATATACAGTGGAGATTTATTACTGCTTAGCGTAGCATGTTGTAACATATAATAACGTGTTTTTTGTGGAGTAGCTAAGTGTGTGTGTGTGATTTTCATTGGGTTTTATGGGTTTTGCATAATACTGACCTAATTTCAATCTCTTGTGTCTCGTGTAGTTTATTCCCGTGTAGTTTATGCTCCTTGCTTTGGGTCTGTTTGGGTCACTGGTCTGTTGGAATAAGAGTCTTTGCTTTAAATGTTGATCTTGTGTGTGTGTGTGTATGTTACTCTGTGGACCTGTGTGTATGTGTGCTTGTGTATGTTACGTGTTTATGTTTATATGTGTGTGTAACTCTGACTGTGTGTACGTATATGTGTGTGACTGACTGTTTGTGTGTGTGCGACTCTGACTGTTTGTATACGTGACTGACTCTGTGTGTGTGTGTGTGTGTGCACGTGTGATTCATGCACGTGTGATTCTGACTCTGTGGTGCATGTGTGTGTACGTGTGTGTTTATGCGTATGTATCTCTGACTCTGTGGTGTGTGCGTGTGTGTTTATGTGCGTGTGTCTCTGACTCCGTGGTGTGTGTGTGTGTGTGTGTGTGTGTCTCTGACTCCGTGGTGTGTGTGTGCGTGTGTGTTTATGCGTATGTATCTCTGACTCTGTGGTGTGTGCGTGTGTGTTTATGTGCGTGTGTCTCTGACTCCGTGGTGTGTGTGTGTGCGTGTGTGTGTGTCTCTGACTCCGTGGTGTGTGTGTGTGCGTGTGTGTTTATGTGCGTGTGTCTCTGACTCCGTGGTGTGTGTGTGTGCGTGTGTGTTTATGTGCGTGTGTCACTGACTCCGTGGTGTGTGTGTGTGTGTGTGTGTGTGTGTCTCTGACTCCGTGGTGTGTGTGTGCGTGTGTGTTTATGTGCGTGTGTCTCTGACTCCGTGGTGTGTGTGTGTTTATGCGCGTGTGTCTCTTGACTCCGTGGTGTGTGTGTGCGTGTGTCTGTGTGTGTGTGTTTGTGTGTGTGTTTATGCGCGTGTGTCTCTGACTCCGTGGTGTGTGTGTGTGTGTGTGTGTTTATGCGCGTGTGTCTCTGACTCCGTGGTGTGTGTGTGTGTGTGTGTGTGCGTGTGTCTCTGACTCCGTGGTGTGTGTGTACAGCAGCAGCAGCAGCAGAATGTGCGGTTGGCGGAGCACAGGAAGTCCCAGCTGTGGAGGGGCATCGTGAGCATCAGCCTCATCGAGGGCCGCAACTTCACCGCCATGGACACCAACGGCCTCAGCGACCCCTACGTCAAGTTCCGCCTTGATCACCAGAAGTACAAGAGCAAGGTACCACTGCTGCTGCTGCTGTTGCCCTGGTTACTGCTGCTGCTGCTGTCTCCATGGCTACTTCTACATTCTTCTTCAAAAAAGCTGTTATTATCATAAGAGAAACCAAACTTCTGTGGCAATAGAATTATATAAAGATACTCGTCCATGATAAAGCCACATTGGCAATATCATCATCTTGACACATGGTCAGAGCATTATTTCTAGTAGAGTAGTGCATAATAATTATTTTTAAAGTATTGCAAGCATGCAAATGTCCATAATTCACAATGTAATACGCAACTATGGTTAGGAGTATCTAGAAGTAACTGGAAAGAGTCCTGTATGTGCTGATTGAAGAACAAAGTGCAGTGCATTGTGAAGGGAATGTTATGACTACAGCTTTCCTCGTGTAGCAATTTACTTGCCATTACTAGTGAAGTGGCTGCCTTTAATCGTGAACCTTCAGCTTGGTGGCGTGTTGCACCATGGTCCACGCACAGCAGCGATGCATTGGGGCTGAAGCACGTGGAAAAGAGGACACGGGAGCAGGGTTTCAGACGCTCGCATGACCCAAGTCACATGACCCACACAGCCACGTGTCCCACGTCACATGACCCGCAGTCACGTGACCCACATCACGTGACCCACGTCACATGTCCCTCACAGCCACGTGCCCCACATCACGTGACCCACGTCACGTGACCCACGTCACATGACCCGCACAGTCACATGACCCACATCACGTGATGCGCACGCTTCCTGTGCTCCCCAGACCATGCCGAAGACCCTGAACCCGCAGTGGAGGGAGCAGTTCGACTTCCACCTGTACGAGGAGAATGGGGGCGTGCTGGAGATCACCGTCTGGGACAAAGATGCTGGAAAGAGGGATGACTTCATCGGCAGGTGAGGACACAGCGGCCCCGCGGGAGACCTGTCTCCGAGCTCCCGTGTGACGCACCCTCCATCTCTCATCATGATGTACAGTACCCTGTTTCCTGTATGTAAGGGCCATGCCTTGCCTAGGCCTACCTTAACTGATGGCAGCACCTGCTATCCACATATGAACAGGCCGACAGCTTTGCAACGATCAAATGTGAGATGAAATCCAGTTCTATAGTGCATCTCTTCCCTTACAGTAAAGGGGATGTGTCTTGGTATCTCTCACCTGGCTGATGGAGTTTTGCTGTGGTTCACTGTATCTCTTCTGTGGCGGACAGTCAATGATTTTAATATTATTGGTCAGATTGGGTATGTGCCCTGAGCACTAAGAATCCTGCTGTAAAAAAAAAACTAAACAGGGAATAGCCAGAAAAATAGGCAGAAAAGTCAGCGGTGCTCTTGATACCGGTTCTCCTCGGTGTAGTGCTTGAATACTGAGCTAGCTCTCACTCATGAAGACACGCTGTTGTAGATGTTGTGGGTGGCTGCTGTACGTCTTCCTCAGACAAACGGCGACTCTGAATCTCAGTTCCTCCAGCCGACTCCCGGCCCTGGGAACTCAGCAGACGCACTCAGCGTCAGGGCGCGGCGAGAGCCGTGAGATTTATCTCTGAGCTTCCCGCCTGCAGCGGGGGCCCGTGGCAGCGTGGCCCCTGAATCGATTTCCTCCGCGCTTTGCTCCATCTGCCCCGACGGGCTCCGCTCGCGCTTACCTGCGCAGGATGTAGACGACGGGCCCAACAGGAAGTGAAGAATGGCCCCATTACTCAGGGCCCGCCGTCGGGGGGACCTCCGCGCGGAGGAGGGACGGCGGGAGTGGCGTCGGAGAGCGCCGTCAGCGTTAGCGGCGCCGTGGGGGTTCTGATGGAGTGGCGGTTCTTCACCACGGCAGCACCCAGGTGGTTTTAGAGGAGGAAGTACCCGGGTCGGCGAGGCGCTATAAAGGGCCTCGGCGATGTCGTTCGAGCCGGGGGAGTGTTTCTGGAACCTTCCTCCGACAGTCTGGCAGTAGGGTGGGCAGGGGGTGGACTGATGGCTGTGTCAGGATGGAGGGCAGTGATTCGACACTCTGCAGTGTTTGAACACGAACCCCATGGAGAGTGCTCAGTCGCTTGCCTTTATTGGGAAAATACATGCTTTGCAAAGTGTTGTGTACATGTTTGTGCGTTTATGTGTACATGTGTTGTGTGTATGTGTGTGTATATGGGTGTACATGTTTGTGTGTATGTGTGTACGTGTGTGTGTATATGGGTGTACATGTTTGTGTGTATGTGTGTACATGTGTGTGTATGTATATGTGTGTACGTGTTGGTATGTATGTACATTCGTTGTGTGTATGGGTGTACATGTGTTGTGTGTGTGTGTGTGTATATGTGTGTACGTGTTGGTACGTATGTGTGTACATTCGTTGTGTGTGTGTGTGTGTATGTGTGTACATGTTGGTACGTATGTGTGTACATTAGTTGTGTGTGTGTGTGTGTGTGTATATGTGTGTAGGTGTTGGTACGTACTCTTTGTTTGTACATTGGTTGTGTGTGTATATGTGTGTACATTAGTTGTGTGTGTGTATGTGTGTACATTAGTTGTGTGTGTGTATATGTGTGTACATTAGTTGTGTGTGTATATGTGTGTACATTAGTTGTGTGTGTATATATGTGTGTACATTAGTTGTGTGTGTATATGTGTGTACATTAGTTGTGTGTGTATATATGTGTGTACATTAGTTGTGTGTGTATATATGTGTGTACATTAGTCGTGTGTGTGTGTGCTCCAGGTCGACGCTGCAGCTGTCTGGTCTGAGTAAGGAGCAGACCCATAAGCTGGAGCTGCCTCTGGAGGAGGACAAGGGCACGCTGGTGCTGCTGGTCACCCTGACCGCCTCGGCTGCCGTCTCCATCGCTGACCTGTCCGTCAACAGCCTGGACGACCCCGCCGAACGCCAGCAAATCCTCCGCCGATACGTGAGTCCTGGCGTGACGTCACCGCCTGGGGGACGCCCGCATCAGCCACACGCAGGGGCCATGTGTGTCAGATAGCTGTTCGGCTGAGTTTAGCCAAAGAATGCATGTGTATATGGAGGTGAGGGTGGAGTTTGCAGGTTCTCTCAGTTTCTGCACGGGTTTCCTCTGGGTGTTCTGGTTTCCTCCCGCAGGATGGGTCAGCTGGCCCTTAATTTGGTGTTGCTGTAAAGGAGCATGCATGTGCAGTCCACTGATCCAGTATAAACAAGTTACAAATGTTTTGGAGGGAATGCCATGAATAGTCTGTGTCTGAGAATGAGTCTGTTAGTCTGAAATAATAGTTTATACATGATAAAATAGGGAGATCCTGGGATCTACTGTTAATTTCAGTCAGGGCAATGGTAATTCACACATTGGTTCCACAGTTAAAGAGCCTGTTTCTGTACTGCCCCCTAGTGGTGCTTCTTTGAAACTGCGTGCTGTGTGGAGAGCGACAGAGGCATTGCATGATTACATTACATTACATTACATTATTGGCATTCGGCAGACGCTCTTATCCAGAGCGACGTACAGTTGATTAGACTAAGCAGGAGACAATCCTCCCCTGGAGCAATGCAGGGCTAAGGGCCTTGCTCAAGGGCCCAACGGTTGTGGGGATCTTATTGTGGCTAGACCGGGATTAGAACCACCAACCTTGCATGTCCCAGTCATTTACCTTAAACACATGGACCGAGGGCAGGTGAGAATACGGACCCCGATTGGCCCAGAGGCCCACATGTGCCCCTCGGGCTGACAGCTCAGTGGTCCAGCCCTTCTCTGCTTCTGCTGGCTTCAGCAAGCCTACGCTCTGGGAAGCAGGAGAAAGGGACACTTTAGCGGGAGGAAAGAGGAGGGGAGAGGAGAAGAGAGAGGAGTAGAATAGAGGGGTGACCTGACGGGCCCTCACCAATGGCCTCGTCTCCCCTGCTGAAAGGAAGACAGTGTGACCCTCAGGGCCCCGGGGCCCCCACGCTCGCTGCGTCTTTAAGGCCTTAACCCTTCATCACCAGGACCGGGAGCCGTCACACACACACAGAGCGCACTGTCTGTCTGTCAGTCTGTCTGTCTGTGGGACTCCCTGGAGCCGGACGGTGCTCAGGGAGACAAAGGAGTCCGTCACAGCTCTCTCTCAGCTCCGCATCTACTGCCTCAGTCTGCCTGTTTCTCACCATGACCGGGCAAACTCAGCGAGAGCCGTCACAGGCTGGAACACATTCAACAGCTTACACGTGTCGGTCAGCAAATGCACTTTGCAAGTGTCAAATTTTGATTCTGTTGATTCTGTGTGTGCGTGTGTGTGAATGTTTTGGCATGCCTGTGTACTGTAAGTGTGTCAGTTCGGTCTGTACAGTCATGGGCAGGCGCTGTA
Source organism: Conger conger (assembly GCF_963514075.1). Classification (NCBI taxonomy): domain Eukaryota; kingdom Metazoa; phylum Chordata; class Actinopteri; order Anguilliformes; family Congridae; genus Conger; species Conger conger. The sequence goes on from NC_083771.1 coordinate 31,523,836, forward strand.
CAGTGTGATTGGCAGTCTCTACGGTGCGATCGGTCTGTACACTGTGATCGGGGGTCTCTGCGGTGCAATTGGTCTGTACACTGTGATTGGCGGTCTCCACGGTGTGATCGGTCTGTACACTGTGATCTGGGGTCTCTGCGGTGCGATTGGTCAGTAACAGTCACGGACAGGCGCTGTACGCTGTGATTGGGAGTCTCTGCGGTGCGATCGGTCTGTACACTGTGATTGGCAGTCTCTGCGGTGCGATCGGTCTGTACACTGTGATTGGGGGTCTCTGCGGTGCGATTGGTCAGTAACAGTCACGGGCAGGCGCTGTACGCTGTGATTGGCAGTCTCTGCGGTGCGATTGGTCAGTAACAGTCACGGGCAGGCGCTGTACGCTGTGATTGGCAGTCTCTGCGGTGCGATTGGTCAGTAACAGTCACGGGCAGGCGCTGTGCGCTGTGATTGGGCGTCTCTACGGTGCGATATCCTCTAAAGACCGGGTATTGGACGCTTGACCTACATATGCGAGCAGGCTGTTGATTGGCCGAGGGGGAGCGGAGCCTCTCTCTGGGCTGCAGTGGCACCAGACTCTCGGAGAGGGGAGCTCGTGGACCGGGACAGGGGCCGCACACGCCCCTCCCGCCCGCCGCAGAGAGGACGAGGGGGCTTATGGGTAATGAAAGGAAAAGCTATTCCCCCTCACACCTCTCTGGGCCATTTCTCCGGCTGTAGAGGATAGACACCCCCCCACCCCCCTCCCTCTCCCTCGCGCCCTCTCCCCCGCTCCTTTTCCCCGCTCCCTCCCGCTCTACGCAAACCCCCCCCCCCTCGCATTCGCCATTCAGTCTCGGGGCCAAACCGCCAGACTGGTTTTGTTGGGGGGGGGGGTGCGACATTAATTTCCCGCCATTATTAGCATGCTGCTCTTCCCGGGGCCGACGCCCTTTCAGCGGGGAGCGGCTCTAATAAAGACGTACCTTATCAGGCCCGGCAGATAATAACGAAGTGCCTGCTGTTAGCGGCGCCGCGCGCTCCTGCCGCAGATTAGCACCGCGCGCTCGGGCCGGTCCTCCTCCTCCTCCTCCTCCTCCGCTATCTGCGTGCCATCGGGCTCCGGCGGGGAGCTGGGGCCGCTCTCTCACCAGCGCGCCCCCCGTTATCGCCGCCTCTCTTTAACGCCGGCAGGGCCCGGGAATAAATAATATGTAATATTAAAAGGTAAATATGCCTTATTGTCGTCTCTGATACCAGGCTGAGCACCGGCACTCAGTTCCCCGTGTCTGCAGTGAGGAATGCGAGCGTTTCAGTGCGGCCTGCTATCTGTGCTGTACTGTGTGTTATTCATTATTATTCACACTGGATGTGCTGTTCGTTATATACCGAGTGGATATGCTTCGCTAGTGTTTACAAAACTTAGTTTTTAATATGTTACTCATTTATACAGTGGGGTGTTTATTCAAGCTGTTACATGTTTGGGAAACTCTGGGCTACATTTTGGTTGTTTGGCACTGTTTCGTAAGTTGCTTTGAACAAAAGTGTCCGCTAATAAAATTTAATCTAATGGCTGGAGATCAATCTATCTATGTAATGGCTGGAGATCTAACCGTTGCACCGTGGTGCCAGTTCCAATAGGGTGTATAATTTATTAAATATCAGAATATTTTATATATGCAGTGTGTTTCCATCAGTTGAGTCAGTGGGATGTATTGCCATTTCACAGACATGAATGTGTGCATTTGAGTGTAAGTTTTACCACCTCCATTGCGTGTATTGATTGTGGATTGAGTTTGGTTAGTTGAGCATTCTGTAACAGTCTGCCTCACCCAGTCACCCATCCCCAAAAAATCTTTATTAGAAATGGCCCATCTTCAGCTCTCTTACAACCCATTCTGCATGTATCCTGTCTTTTGGGGGAATATTTCCCAGTAATGGCAACCCGATTGTCAGTCATACAGTAAAACTTTTTATAAGATGACCCAATTTTTATTGAAGGGGTGCATTGTGGGGAAATGAAATTGCACATGTCCAATAAGTAATATACAGTTAAATGCATAAGTATTGGGACAGTGACACAATTTTTGCTGTTTTGTCAGTTGTAATTTGTATTCTAGTTATCAGGTGATCTGTGTAAGAATTATTTCCCTTCTTATACATAGCCCCCATTTACTGAAGCAAAATATTCTATAATACATTTATGTCCTTAAGACGTTGTTCCAGTTTAATATTCATCTATGTCCTTAAGACTTAGCTCCAGAACCAGGATTTTTGGATGCACTTTTTATTAAACACTTCAGTGGCCATTCTGTTCTTGAGGCTTTACCTGTGGTTCGCATCTTTCCACAAACCGATGTAAATACCCTCAAATTAAAGCTGACTGTCTGCACTTTAACCTCATATCCATTGTTCATATATATACATAAATGTCACAATATAGGCTTGGGGCCTGGGTCAAATGAGCGGACAGTCAGCTCCCTAATGAATGGTGTGAGGAGGTAAAGGTAGAGGGAGAGCTGTTAGCATTCCGTTTCCATGATGACATTTTGCCGGGCGGATATTAGACCCCCTCCCCGGGCGCCTGGCGACAGGGACGGTGAAATGTTATTCCGGGCCGGGAGAAAAGGTGAGCGTCGGCACGGTGACAGGCGTGTCGGGCCGCACGCCGCCCGTGACATTCACCGTCCCCGCCACGGGTGCGAATGAGACGTCATGGTGACAGGCTGTCAGTCCGCGCTGGGGCCTGGCTGACTCCTCCCTCCCCTGGCCCCGGACCCCGGACCCCCCCCCCCCTCCCCTGACGCGGGGGGCCGGGAGGACCCGGGGCGGCGGGGGGAATCGAGCCCCGCCGGCTTTCATTAAAGAAGGAAAGCGAAGCTGATCTCCAGAGCATTTCAGTCCCTCTGCCTGTCTCCGTATGTCAGAAACCCCCCCCCCCCCCCATCACCCCCCTAACCCACCCTGGGTAGGCTCTGCTGACAGCAACCAGCCCCGTGATCACGCAAAACCCCAATAAGCATAGCTAACCAGGTGCTCCATTTACTGAGAAATCACATATTCGACTTTTTCGTTTTTATTTCTCTCCTCCCACCCGCTCCTGCGCTTCTTCTTCTGTGGTTACATGACGATAATGTTGCATGCGCCAGGATCTTACGGAGTTTCAAAATGAATTAAGTCTGCGGCCCCGTCTCCGACTTGAGAAATTCAAATTATAATCACTCCTGTGGGTATGTGAGAAGGCTGGTGCCAGAGAGGGAAATAAATTGATGGAACTGCATTTTTAGTCCCTTAAAGAGGCAGAGCCTCAGATCTCTGCTTTGTGTTCACACCCCACATGACGGGTGCACAAGCAGTCCTGAATTACTGACACAGATAAGGGAGTACAACCTGTATGTGTGTGTGTGTGTGTGTGAATGCCTGTGTATGCGTTAATGTATATAATATAGATGTGTGTGCGATTGTGTGTGTGCGAATGCCTGTGTATGCATAAATGTGTGTGTGTGTGTGTATGTGTTGACATGCTATGTGTGCATTTATATCTGTGTGTGTTTATGTGCCTTTGTGTTCGGGTGTGTGTGTGCTAAATAACACAGCAGAAATGCACTGGATTTGCTTAAGTGTATCTGGCTCAGCGCACACAGTAGATACTTCCCCCTCCATCACCGTCGGCAGTCTGATCTATTAAGTGATATGTAAATGCTGCGCCAATCTGCGCCTAAAAACACGCGCGGCCCTCTCTGGCCCCGACGCGCCCGTGCGTCTGCGGGCAGGGCCGATAAAACGCCTTCACTGCGGGCTCCTCTCTGATGTGGCTCAGATCGTGACCTGTAATGGGACGATGCGGGGCCACGGTTGGCTTGCGGTGATTCCCGCGCAGAACCGCCGGAGCGGCCGTTCGCCCTTACTCCGCCATCACCAGGCATGAAGCATCAAGGCGGCCTGTAGCGTAGCGGTTAAGGTAAAGGACTGGGACACGCAAGGTCGGTGGTTCTAATCCCGGTGTAGCCACAATAAGATCCGCACAGCCGTCGGGCCCTTGAGCAACGCCCTTAACCCTGCATTGCTCCAGGGGAGGATTGTCTGCTGCTTAGTCTAATCAACTGTACGTCGCTCTGGATAAGAGCGTCTGCCAAATGCCAATAATGTAATGTAATGTAATGAAGCGCCGCAGCCAGAGAGAGCCTCGGACGCCAAGTGGCGGCCGACACTTAGCCCCGGCCGGGACCGTCTCAGACGTGCGTGAAGTCGCTGGATCGTCTTTTCAAACGGACGGCCAGTTGCATCAAGCCACTTCAGCACTCTGTCCTTCAGGACACGGTTTTATTACGCATTTTATTTGCGCGCTCATTTTATCAGAAACGTTACGCACCCTTACTTGTGACCTTAGCACTTACTGATGAATTAATCACACTTAATGACAAATAATCTCCCCCCTATCTCTTCATTCTCGCTGATGTAATAGGTAGCGCTTTTAAGGCTCGGCTGAGTAATGAACTGCTAGTCTGTACTGGAGTTATGACCCCACTTAACCCCACTCTTGCTCTGAACCTTAGCCTTAACGTTACCCTTTTTACCACCGTGTTAGCTCTGTTCCATGTGCTGTTGTTTACTCTTCCCCACAGCCTGTAGCCTCGTCACTGGGACCTGGAACATTGGTGGTTCAAACCTTGGTGTAGCTGCAATAAGTTGTGCCCTTGAGCAAGGCCCTTAACCCCGTATTGCTCCAGGGGGGATTCTCCCCCACTTAGTCGAATCAACTGCAAGTCACTTTGGATAAAGTGTCAAATAACAACTTATTATTACTATTATTGATTATTTGAAATCAGGAAGCAGGGGTAGAGCAGTTGGCACTGTTGCATAAGGGCTGTGCTGGTAGTACCTCAGTAAGACCACCTCAGTTTGCCAGGCATAGAGGCACTGTTACAGTTTCACAGCCCCCTTTCCGGTCTCTGGAGACTATCACTCACCTGAAACAGCTGTATTTGATGGGGGGAGGAGTGAGGGGTCCACTGATAGCTCTGTTTGGGCACATTAGCTGGATATGTAGCCCTTTATGGGGTAACTGCACCGCTTTACTCAGTAAAATACAGCACTGAAATGGTATTACGGTGGGAGCAGGACAGAGACGGCTCTCTCAGCTGCTGTGGAAATGGGGGATAATGGCAGGTGTGTTGGTTACAGTGCACTCAGAACTGTGCTGTTTAAGGCAATGCCGGAGGCTAATGCTTCGCACGCACCTGGAAACTGTGTTTGTGCAGCCATTCATTGTTTGTTGTCTTTGCTGCTGTTGTATAAATGAAAGCGTCCCCCTGTATCTTTCTCTTTCAACGATATGACCGTAAAATAGTGAGCAGATGCACGAACGTGTTGTGAGCGAGACCGCATCCCTCTGCCCCTGAAAGGGAAGACGTTTTCAGAACAGAATGTAACGCCACAGCGCACGTTAAAGAGCTGCTCACACGCTCTCTCTCTTCGCAGAGCTTCCTGCGGTCCTTCCGCCACCTGAAGGATGTGGGCACGGTTCAGGTGAAGGTCATCGGAGCAGAGGGTCTGATGGCAGCTGATGTCACAGGTAAAGCTCGCCATGGGTTCTTAAAGGCACGGTATGCATTTTTTCTGTCATTTTCTGCTTCATTAGCTATTTCACCTCCATGAATTTGTGCTGCCAAAATACATAGAAGCAGCAGTATTTTATTCTTATATTGAGACTTAAAATGTTATTGTTTGTTATAATAAGACTGTCAGTAAAATATTACCAATGAGGTAAGTTTCACTTATTTCAAGACTTGCCATTTGTCACACAAACATTAACCTAACACAAGCTAGTGTTTTTGACCTGAGAGAAAATCTCAATTACAATTCTAAGTACAAGACTAAAGTGCTTGTTAAGAAGGTAACTTTTTGCAGTGAGCATCATACAGACAACGAATGCAAGGTAGTATACATATTGCATTACACTGTAAAATGTCCTAATTTTAATATGAACACATCTCATGACATTGGAAGTGAATTTCTGATGTGGGAACACTGCAGTTTGTTCATACTGGCTTTGTTAGTGTTGTGTGTACAGTATGCACTCACTGGTTGGTAGACCTGTTGCAGCAGTTTTCGTCCTGCAGGCTTTGCTGGGCCAAAAGAATCAATGAGCACATTTCTGATTGATATGAATCCTTTATTATGTTCTGTTGTTCGTATAGGCTGCATTTCAATCAGCATTATAACAATTATTAAAATACTGTGCCATATTGGTGAGTAGGATACCTCAAACACTGCAAATAATAGAAATAATAAAATATATTGAGACTTAAAATCTTATTTCTTTTACTTTTTTGCTCAATAAGACATAATGCCGACATTGCAAAAAATGCAAATGAGGTGAGACAATTTCACTCATTTCAAGATTTGCCAATGGGGTAAAAAAAAAAAATCACTTGTTAAAATAAGGTAATATATTCTGCTTGAGAGAAAAACTCTTAAGAAAAGATCTTAAGTCTTATTACGAGACTTATTACAATTCATTTGTGGTGAAGGCAGTGAAAGGCTCTGTTCCCTGCAGGCTTGAGAAGTAAGGACTCCCAGACACCCACACATTCGGCGAGAAACGTATTAACTCGCCGCAAATCCGAGGGCATTCCGAGCCGCTTCGGAGTGAGGGGAGTTTTGTGGTGTGACAGCTCAATCTCCCTGAGTGAGCGGAGCTGCAGTCTGGCTTCACCCAAAGCCCTGGGTGGCACCTTTTTTAAAAAACAAAAAAAAAACTTTTTTACAACTTTTTCTGTGAACCATCGGTGTGAAGGGCCCTGTGTGGGACAGGACTGGAGAGGGTGGAGCGGAGTGAGGAGATTATTGGGGACGTTCAGGGCGGAGGGTGGGTGCGACGGGGTCCGAGGCTTCGGAGAGCTGTGGCCTCAGTCCTGTATCATGGTGTTCATTTGAATATCATCATCTGCGCTAAAGGGTTTCTTGTAAATTGAGTACTTATTGAAGTCCAAAGGTGACATTGTTATAGCACGGATGATTCCTGGGGTTGTCTGTCCTGTTGAGGTTGTTGGGCTACTCTGCAGTCTGGTTTACCGTACGGCCGCACAGAAGCACATCTCTATCTGACTGTGCGGTGGGTCAGGGGTGGGGGTGGGGGGAGCACCCAGACCGTCTTTTGAAAAACCGAGGATCAGCATTCTGCAAAACAGGCGGGCAGGCATTCGGCAATGGGGGGGGGACAGGTGGGATTTCGGGCGGTCTGTTCACTTCTCTTCTCCCTGGAATTAAGACGTGTTCAGTAGCAGGCCATTCCCCTCGACCCCCCGCACCCCCCGCCCGAGTCACGCCCCCCCCCCCCCCCCCCCCCCCCCGCACGGTTCAGTCTGACCCCCCGTGCGGGCCGCTGTTCCCAGGGGAACGGCCTTCCTGCCAATCTCTGATTTCACACTCCTCCAGCGCCCGCTCGCCCATCGCCCCCCCCCCCCCCCCCCCCCGCACCCACACCCTCCCCATCGCCCACCCGCTGTGCTGACAGGCACACAAAGCCCTTTAGAGCGAGCTGCGCTCCCATTGGCCAGCTGGGCAGGTGTCAGGGAGCAAGGTTACGGCCCGACAGTGCCGCGCCTTTTTAATAAAGAGCTCACACTCTCACATTCAAACACCGGAGCTCTCTCCCCCTCTGTTTCCCTCAAACACTCTTCATCCCGCTCGCTATCTGCAGTACCTTCTCCTCAGTACCTCACGCTTCATCTGTGTTCAGCAAATAACAACAACAACAACAGCAGAACCAACAATTATAACAATAATAATACTAACAATAACAATGTTGATGATGATAGTGATGATGGTGATGATGATAATGTTTAGATTTAGTGTTTACTTGAACGTTTGTAGCCAGATATTGTTCCTTGATAAACCCTGATAAATAAATATTAATGTATATACTAAAGACATGCAAGAATGGATACAGTATAAACCTTTTTTTATTAATGAATGTCATATCCTGCATTGTGTCAGATCACTGAATGTACACCTACTGAGCACTTTATTTATTTATTAGACTTTCTTTTTTACTTATTGGTCTTCTGCTGCTGTAGCCTATCCACTAAAGTTTATTAACATTTTTATTATTATTATAGTAAGAGCACCCCACTGTCGTAATGTGTAGCTATTTGCTTTACTGTCACCTTCCTGTCAGCTTTGACCAGTTTGGCCCTTCTCCTCTGACCCCTCTCATTATCGATGCATTTTAGTTTTTTTGCACCATTCTCTAAAAACTCTAGAGATTGTTGAGCGTGAAAATCTGCAGTTTCTGTGATATTCAAACCACCCTGTCTGGCATCAATAATCAGTCCAAGGTCAAAGTCACTTAGACCACATTTCTTCCCCATTCTGACATTCGGTCTGAAAAACAGCTGAACCTCTTGACCATGTCTGCATAACTTTATGCATTTAGTTGCTGCCACAGCAGCTGATTAAATATTTGCATTTGCAGGCTGATGTACAGGCCTACCTAATAAAGTGCTCGCTGAGTCTATGTACCAATGTGATTGGGACTTGGCATATGCTATGTACGGTATTCTCTGATGTGCTTCCTAATCAATATTTCTCAGAGGAGGATGTTATGTGTAGACAGCAGTGGCTTTCAGGTGATCGCAGTGACATTTAGTTAGCCTGACAATGAAATGTCCCACTCATTGTTGTAACATTTTAAGAAACATTTGGGAATCAATCAGCATGTTATGCTGTTCACACATAAGTGAATGGTATAACTAGTGCACCTTCTGTGTGAAGACCTTGAAAATATTAACTGCAGAATGAATTCATAACAATGCCTATTAGAAAAATGAGTATGCATGTAGTTCAGTCGAGTAGTAGATTTATGTATGTGAGATATTTTAATTGAATAATGTAATAATTTGTGTACATTTTCTAAAAAGAAATTCTGTTTAAATGCCTTTCTTAAGGAAATTTTTTTAAAGAAAAAATCAAGTGTAATAGTTAAACACCACTAGGCAAGTCTAGTTCAGGTGGACTCTGGATACAGACTGTGGGGTCAGAAACTGTAACCTTTGACCCATGATTTTTTTGGCCATAAATGGTAATGTAGGTAGGTTTCATGTAGGTTTCAGAATATACTTCCGTCCAATTTCAGTCACTGAATGTCAATGTCAGTAAAATGTCGCATGGAACGTGGATTTGAATGCTTTGAATCTATGGGAAAACAATATGTCAGTTAGCATAGGAGAATATCTGGATATCCGGATAGCCAGCTTTCAAATTGAAGTATTGGCAGCCATTTTAGAGTACTTTAGATGAGTTAGCAAAGTGTCGCTAGCTATCGTTAACTAGTTGTGGTGGTAACACTACTTAGTAAGAGTGAAGAGAAGCTTGTTGGCTATCTGCTTTCCAAAACCAAACATTTATACTACCGAGTTTTGTGCGGCATTAATTGCTTGCGATGAGCTGTGCCAATGCAGAGCAGCAGTTTGCCTTTTAGAGACGCACGTTCTGTTCATGCCTCTTCAGGCACTTCTGTTTCAGCTCATCGGACAGCCTGAAGACTACTTGTTGGCGACACTGCCTAGCTAGATTAAAACATGAAAGCTTGTTGATTATGACACAGATCAGCAGTGCAGGGAGTGCTTGTGTCCTGTCTGTAATGTGGACGATCGCACTTCCTCCCTGTTAGTCCCTGTTATTGAGCATGAAAATAAAGTCAATAGATGATATTGTGTTGTGAACGTAGGGGGACTGCTGGTTGACAGCTCTCTCCCTCTCCCAGGGAAGAGTGACCCCTTCTGTGTGCTGGAGCTGAGCAATGACCGGCTGCAGACACACACCGTCTACAAGAACCTCAGCCCCGAGTGGAACAAGGTCTTCACCTTGTGAGTCCATGCACACACGCACACACACTCACACACATACACACACACACACACACCGTCTACAAGAACCTCAGCCCCGAGTGGAACAAGGTCTTCACCTTGTGAGTCCATGCTCACACACACACACACACTCACACACATACACACACACACACACACACACACACACACACACACCGTCTACAAGAACCTCAGCCCCGAGTGGAACAAGGTCTTCACCTTGTGTGAATAGAGTGTTCCTGCATCATCATATTTGTGCACTGATTGATTTGGTTTAGAAAAGAAAAATTTAAATGTGTCCTCTCACTCAGTTTCTTTCCAAAATTTATTTGAGGAGCGATGAAAAGTGCAGCAGCATCTGGGCTAGCGCTTGTCTTTAAGAGTAACCTCAATTTCTCTCAACCAGCTCCCCAGGCAGCTAGTTTTCAAAGATATCATTAAAAAGTGAATTAATAGCCCCTTTTTTACTCTAAAAAACCTGGTCACACACAAGGTTTAATGTATTAATGTAGTCGCTGCTTCAGAGATTCTAGAGATGTTTATTTTTAGCGGAGAGTAACCCCTTCACCGCCTGTCTCCTTCCTGCAACGCTTCCTGGGCGCAGTAATGTGTCCGACATCCACGCCGTGCTGGAGGTCTCTGTTTACGACGAGGACAGAGACAGAAGTGCAGACTTCCTGGGAAAAGTGGCCATCCCCTTATTAAGAGTGAGTTTCCACCCCCTATCACTTCCAAAGTCTTCCCTCATTGGGAAAACAACATATTTTATAGAAAGCTATCCTTTTGTTTAAATAAAATATTTTGATGAGATGGAGTCAGAGGTGGATAGCAAAAGGAATAGATCCTATGCTAAATTTTATATTTTCACAATTTTATATTTGTACTGTCTTTTTTCACCTGTTCAAATTATTCCATTGTTGTTCTACTCTATGTACATATTTTCAAATATGGCTAAAGCATTTTCTACTTTTCTTGTTTTCAGAAAAAGAAAAGTCTTTTACAATCAATATGCTTTGGCAACCTGTATTTTCAATGTCATGCAATAATGAATGTGATATGAAATGGAGGGGGGGGGGGGTTAGAGAGAGACAGGAAAAGAGAGAGAGGGAAAATTGTGCCAGGATCGCCCACGCACGCCCATCTCTCTGTGACAGTTGGCCTCTGGTATGAGCAGGCACTTGTCAGAGACGGTTGTCTCAGGCCCTCTGTGCAGCTGGGGGAGGTCAGAGGTCAGGGAGGGAGTGTATTCATCAGGGCCTTCTGAGATGGGCGACTGTCATGTCCTCTTTCCTGCAGATCCAAAATGGAGAACGGAAAGCATACGCCTTGAAGAACAAGGAGCTGACAGGGCCGACCAAGGGGGTCATCTTCCTGGAAACAGACGTGATTTTTAATACTGTAGGTCTCGTCTTCTTTGTCTTTTTTTTTATTCTGTGTCCCAGAATTGGCTTTTTTATTTTTTATTGATACCACTCGCCCTCCCGTACCCACCACTCCGCGTCCTGTGTTGTGCTTATGTTAATTATTTACCAGAGCTGTGTGTGTGTGTGTGTGTGTGTGTGTGTGTGTGCATGTGCGCACGTGTGTGCTTTTCGTATGTGAAATGGTCTGTGAGATTGAAAGCGATTGCCTAATGTTTTTCCCTGTTTAACATATTTTTGCGTTGCTTGTGGAACTGTAGCAGAAGGGTTTGTTTTCCCACAGATCAAAGCTGGCCTGAGAACCTTAGTCCCAATAGAACAGAAGTACATTGAAGACGAACCCAAAGTTTCTAAGCAGGTAATATTAATATTCCTAGAGAAATAATGTGTGTCCTGTATATGACTCTCGCAACTCGTAAAGCATACAGAACTAGGCACGCTGTGAATGAGGTGCCCCTTTAAAACATTCAGATCTGCGTTTAAGAGGTATCAGATATTTGGATATTTGTTTTATAAATTGTTATTTGTCTGCAATAATTGTACAGGTGTATTTACGCAAGGCACAAGAGGCTGCTATATGTTATATGGTTAATATAGTCTCGGCTAAAAGGCATTTTTATGCATGATGCACGGCATGGGCTCATTGCTTGCTGTTACAATACGGCCACTACATATTAAATATATATTTTCCATAAAATTTTCCCTTGTTTGTTGCACTGTATAATTTATTGAGGCTTTTCTCAACAGTTTATTTATTGAGGCTTTTCTTAACAGCGGTCAGTCCAGTGTTGGCTGCTCACTCGTCCAGTCTCTTGTTAAAGGTGCGCAGTGATGTTACACACAGTAAGGCGCGCAGGCGTGTCACAGCCGGCACTATGTTGCGGATTTTGACGCGGCTTTGAACGCGACGTGCGGCGCAGCTGAGAGGGGCTGTTCCGGACTCTTCTCTGGGTGCTGAATAAAAACGTCGTGCTCTCCTGCTCTCTGTGAGCGCGCTGCTGTGCGCCGCATTGTCCCGCCCCGCCAACAAAGGGCTGAATCGCAGGGGCCGGCCCCTGATCACACCGCCACAAAGAGCCCCGCGGCTAAAACAGACGTCCCGCCCGGACCTCCGTCCTGCTGGCAGCCCCCGGCTCCCTCGCTGTGCGCTGCGGAGCCGGCCTGGCGTTTCTCCACACCTCCTGCTCTTAAGCTGTCCGACTCAAATTCAGATTCAGCTTGCTTTACTGACGGGAAATACATTTGTAAATACTGGCAAAGCGGGAAATTGCAATAAGAGTGAACATCCTCAATACAATAACAAAAACGCCCACAATAACACTCAAATCTTTTATATTGAATTAAATCACAATCTTCTATGTCTGTTAGAATGGTTGATTGACTGTAGATTACTTTGGATAGCTGGTTCAGATGATGGTTCTGCCTGCTCTTTTAAACCTCTGTTTGTCTGCCTCCTGCCATCTCTGCTCTGTGTATGGAATGGAATATACTGAAAATATATCAAAATAAAATATATTATATACTGCTCTTATTATGACACTTCACAGCTCATGGACAAATATGCAGGCTATTGCTGCATTCAGATATCACAAAATATTACAATAGAAATAACACTTTTTGTTATTTTCAAAAAGTTCCACATATTTGCAGTATATTTGTGTATGTTACGGCCTGTCTAATCTCTTGTCTATATGTACACGCTATCCAAAATGACTTGCTATTTCTATGCTATTTAATTTACAGATATCTCTGCTTGTCTGTGTGCTTGTTTTAACCTGGTGTCCGTCTGTCTGCTCCATCTGAATGTCCTGTCCGTGTTCTCCAGCTCCTGCAGCAGAACTTTAACCGGCTGAAGCGCTGCATCCTGGTCCTGATCAACGTGGGTTACTATGCCAACAGCTGCCTTGAGTGGGAGTCGCCCCAGCGGAGCATCAGCGCCTTCCTGGTGAGGGTCCACCCCGTCCCAGCATCCTCTGCTCCCAATCTCACCCCTTCCCCCCCCCCCCCCCCCCCCAAATCTTGTCCGTGCCTCGGCGGTCACTCAGAAGACCCCTTCCCATGGTCTTTAGAAGCCCTTATAGTCCTCAAAGTTCTGGAAAATAACGCAGCATTGGCCAAGGCACAATAAGATTATTATGTTTGTTGCTGAGAACTTTCGCTTCATACTTTATGCTCAGTTTTTTATATGAATTGTTCCTTTAGAAACGTATACTGGCTCAGCATTTGCATTGTGCAGTAGACGGTAGTGGTTTGAATTGCCCTTGATGCTTATAGACAGGCCACACAATGCAGGTTGTCATGTAGACCAGGAAAAAGGAAGGGAAGTCTGCACTGGCTGCCCTTTTCCACATCACTTCTGAGAGATGGGTTTTGTTAAAATGTCCGACCTGTGAATGCTGGTCCCTGGTGTTTAAGCCCTGTGTGGGTTAGGGTAAGGGTTAGGGTTAGGGTTAGGGCAGGTTGCCCATGAGGTTAGGGGTTAAGGTTAGGGTTAGCATCAGTTTGTGACATGCTGAGACAGCCCTTTCTAAGGCCTGCTGGTGACTGACAAACCGCTCAGATATCTGCTGGCAGGAGTAACAGTGGCCTATATATGGCAGGAATGGTTTCAGTTAGCATGCTGTGCTGGAGATGCTATGCAGGCTGGAGGTGGTAGTATTGGGCACATGAAAAGTGAACTTCAAAGGAGCTCCATGAGCAGAACTAGGGGCCAAAGGGGGAAATTCATTGAATTGTAAAAGGTAAATTTTACTCCATTATGATGATATATTTTTTACACATTATGTTGCATAGTTATGAGTGTGTATAGGTATGAGTGTGTGAATGAATGGTGTGTGTGCCCTGCGATGGTCTGGCGGCCTGTCCAGGGTGTATTCCTGCCTTTCGCCCAATGTATGCTGGGATAGGCTCCAGCCCCCCTGCGACTCTGTTCAGGATAAGTGGGTTAGGATAATGGATGGATGGATGGACATTATTTTGCATGGAGCATGTTGAGGCTTGACGTAGTGCCGGGTACTCTGTAGTCTGCAGGTAAATGGCAAATCTCGATGGGCTGAATGGCCCGGTCCCATCATGATGTATTCATATGTTCTCCTGTGCGTGATATGGTGTGATTGATCACAGTGTGGAGCAGAGGGTAGAAGGTGGGGGGGGGGGTTGAATGCTGTGACATCACGTCCCTGGAGGGAACTGTGTACCGTTAGCATGGGCTAACGTGAAAGTGGCAGCGCCGTGCTCTTATCTACGGTGAAGACGTCAGACTTGCTCTTGTAAAAACGGGGTTTGAAATGGGGCAGACACCGTCGCACTGGTTCCTGAGGAAATTCTACACAAGACTTAATTAATAGTCTCCGCTCCGGTTTTTCTCTCTCTCTCGCTCTTTCTCTCTCTCCCACTTGCTCTCTCTGTCTTTTTGCTTCTCTTCTTCTTTCTTCCTACCCCTGCTGACATTTGAAAAGCCCCTATTCTGCCAGCACATATTATACGCCCAAAAAAAAAAAGAGAGGAAAAATGCATAATTGGACAACCGAGCTGTCAGGGAGAGGACGCCCTTTCTCAAGTTCCCGAGTCACAGGGATGTACTACAAGACAAAGTTAAAATCTTTTGATGCCATTCTGCATAATTTGCTGTTGGACCTGTCTGTTAGCTTGGCCCTGGCGTCTCCGGGTGCCCGGAGTGCTCCAGCGTTTAGCATTAACATTTGATTTAGCGCATATTTCTGTGTCTGCGCCGTGTCGCAACGAGCGCGGGTCATCCCGTCTCCCGCTAATTTGGAACGGAGGGGTGCGGGGATGGGGTTGGGGGGGGGGGGGGGTGCTCTTTTGGTTCAGAGAATCCGTGAATTTGTTCTCATTTCTTCCCCCCGTGCATAGCACAATTCTATGCCTAAGTGTCTTTGTTTGATCCTGTTATTTTCTTACAGCTATGTGACCCTGTTTTAAAATAACAGCTTCCAGCTGAGGTTATTGCCTGTCCTCTTGCAATTTCAGAACTTAAATCTGCACTGCCCAAAATACTTGCTTGAAGGCTTCCCTTTTTATCCTCTAGTTATGAAATTACACGCAAGAATACCCCGTAGATGAAAATTATAATTATTGAACTCGGAGCGCCTCGCCTAATTGTTTCAGAGTGTTGATGTTCTACAGAGCAAAAATCTGAGTGATAAATCAAAGCTAAACAGTGTTTGTATGACTTGCCCCGCAGGGACATTTTGTACTCTCTCAGAGTTATAAGTACTACATCACAGTGGTCTTTACACTGGATATTTTTCTGTGTATCGAGCAGGTGCTGCCTTGATGGGGAAACACAGTAACCAAGGGTAAGTGTCTGGTTGGTCGTGCTGCGGGGTCACGTCTAGATGACTGCCCTCACAGGGGTGATAGAGAAAGGCTGGCCGTGTCTAACGACCTTCCTTCATGGCAACGCACTTCATTTGCGCGTTGCGAGGCTCTTCGGCCTTATTCTCCACTTAATTTCAAGCTTCATTTTCACAGAAGAAGCCAGCCTGCCTCTGAGCTGACTGGACTTTCGGTGACCCAAGCTCTTAGTCTGGAAATGAATAGGGGTGATCTGTTTCATTCGCTCCACCCTTTTTTTCTCTCCACTTTTCCTCTAAAAGAGAAAAATAAGCTTGAGAGCTCGAAAAGGGCATCAGCTCAGAGGGGAATGTTTTGGCAGCTATGTTCTGCGGTCGTGTAGATTATGGAAAAGCGGAGATGAGAAATTGATGGAGGACATGCTGGAGTCCTGTGACTTTGATTGCCTTGTCTCTGGGGCTCCCGGTCTCTTGCATAGGGATACGGAATAGGTTGAACCAGCAGTGTAGAATTGTTTTGGGGGAGGGGTGCTTGGGGACTCGTCCGGGATTGATGTTGTGCCGCCCTGACGGGCCCCCCGGTGTGGCACGGGACGCCACGGGGGCCGATTGTTACAGCGACGCAAAGTTAGCGGTAGTGTCACCCGGAGACGGGGCCGCAGGAATGATCTTGTGTGAACTCACCGCGCGCCAGCGACCCCTGCTGGAAGAGCGGAGACCTGCGGTTCTCTTGAGTGTCCTGAGGTGCACACGAAAAGCCTTCCCCTGACTCACGTCCGTGCGAGTCTTGACTCCCGAACTGTGGCATCAAAAGGAGCGGCAGCTAATGTCATGTCATGTGCAGTGGAGGACGGCGCATGCTTGCGTGTTCTTCCCCGAATAGTGGAGGTTTCAGCGGCGAGAGCAAGGGGCTGGGGGGCATTAAAATGTATGGGGGGTAGAATTGCTTGATGGTTGGGGAGGAGCTTGCATCCAAAGGGTCTGTCACTCAAACCGTGACTCTGATTGTGTGTGAGGTGAATGGAGTTGCCTCTAAAGGCACAGAAAACATGACCCCCCCCATAAAATATGCCTATTGGTGCAACCACTCTGCTGCACTTATCTTTTTACTTTCTAAAGAGAAAAAAATCTAATTATTTAACTTAAAAATATCTGGCCTCTTAAACTAGGCCTGAGGCAATATATAAATTAATCAGATACATTTACTTGTTTAAGTTATATGGGAAACAGAACTGATTTAAGAATAAAGTTTTCTTTGCGGGGAAGGTAGCCCTGAAAACTTGGCTTAGGAAATGCCTTCGGCAGATCTGACGGGATTTTAAAGCACAGCGATCCTGCAGATGTTATTTCAGCTTTCCAACACGCTGAAGACACAGCCATCATTGTGAATGACCGAGATGTCAGCTCTGCTGTTTTTGAATTATGTGCGTGTTCAGATCTCTGGGCGTGAAACGTTTATTGTTACAAGCACTTGCACATTTAGCACTTTTTAACTATGGGCTGCAATTAGTGAAACCGTTTTTTGTAGAAAATGGAGCCTTTTAAAAGAGTGTGTGGGTTCTGCTGTGTTCTTGTGGTGAAAATCTAGTATGAGATCGTGGGTTCGATTTCCAGTTGCGGCCTTGTTGTGGTACTCTTGAGTACTGAAATGCATGAAAATATCCAGTTATATAAATGAATCGTATTTTGTCTGTGTAGGTCACTCCGGGTGCCTGCAAAACAAATTAAAGAGAAATGAAAGTGACTGTGAATATTGAAAGGCAGAATTTAAATGGTGCCCCCATCCGATGTAAGCTGGTTAATGGTGTCGATGGTTCTGCTGCAGTAAAACTCCCCATTATCCACGCACCTGCACACCTGGCCACAGCAATGGGCACTCCGCTCAGGGTGGCCAGATTGGGGGATTTTATTACAAACACGAGAGAAATGGATGGGTTGAGTTTCAGAGTAAACATGTAGTGGAGTCATGGGGTAATTTTCAGAGTTGGAAAAGCGTATGTACTGAAATGTACTGAAGGGCAGCATGTTAAAAAATAATTGCAGGTGTAGGGACAATAATGTACTTGCACAAGGTTCAGTGCTTCCAGTTTTTGTTCAGTGCTCCCAGTTTTTGATTTATGAACAGACTTCCATCTAGAGTTTTCGAGTTTCCGGAGGAAAAATGTAATGGGGTCATGTCTGTTTTACGGGATTTTACGGGATTGTATCATGAATAGACTGGAAGAACAATATCCTAAGTTCTGGCAACCTTGACACCGTTACCCCCCCTCTGGAGGGGAACGGGCCCTGGCGCTTTTCTGCGGTAACTTTATCTGAAGCGGGTGGGAACATGGCCGCCCGGCGTCAGCCCGGGGGAGGGGAGAGGAGAGTGTTTTGTTGGGGAGCGAGGGCCGGCGGGGTGGGGGGGTAGCGATATGAAGGCTTTCATCTGGAGTGAAGCGGGGTCCTATCGCAGGGAGAGGCCGGGCGAGGGAACCGGAGCGCCCGTCAGACTGAGGAGCGGAGCGAGCGCAGGTTTCACACGCATCATTCAGACACTGACCCTGAGAGAGCACACGGGCAGCCCTGAGACCCTGAGAGAGCACACGGGCAGCCCTGAGACCCTGAGAGAGCACACGGGCAGCCCTGAGACCCTGAGAGAGCACACGGGCAGCCCTGAGACCCTGAGAGAGCGCACACGGGCAGCCCTGAGATCCTGAGAGAGCACACGGGCAGCCCTGAGACCCTGAGAGAGCACACGGGCAGCCCTGAGACCCTGAGAGAGCGCACACGGGCAGCCCTGAGACTCTGAGAGAGCACACGGGCAGCCCTGAGACCCTGAGAGAGCACACACACACGGGCAGCCCTGAGACCCTGAGAGAGCACACAGGCAGCCCTAAGACCCTGAGAGACCACACGGGCAGCCCTGAGACACTGAGAGAGCACACGGGCAGCCCTGAGAACCTGAGAGAGCACACGGGCAGCCCTGAGACCCTGAGAGAGCACACACACAGGCAGCCCTGAGACCCTGGGAGAGCACACACACATGGGCAGCCCTGAGACCCTGAGAGAGCACACACACAGGCAGCCCTGAGACCCTGAGAGAGCACACGGGCAGCCCTGAGACCCTGGGAGAGCACACACACATGGGCAGCCCTGAGACCCTGAGAGAGCACACACACAGGCAGCCCTGAGACCCTGAGAGAGCACACGGGCAGCCCTGAGACCCTGTGAGCACACGGGCAGCCCTGAGACCCTGAGAGAGCACACGGGCAGCCCTGAGACCCTGATAGAGCACACGGGCAGCCCTGAGACCCTGAGAGAGCACACACGGGCAGCCCTGAGACCCTGAGAGAGCACACACACACGGGCAGCCCTGAGACCCTGAGAGAGCACACACACACGGGCAGCCCTGAGACCCTGAGAGAGCACACACACACGGGCAGCCCTGAGACCCTGAGAGAGCCCACACACATGGGCAGCCCTGAGACCCTGAGAGAGCACACACACACGGGCAGCCCTCAGAGCCTCGCAGAAAGAGGACCTCTGCCTGAACCCAGGTGCTGATCCCACCAGGGCCAGGGCCACGGCCCCAATCTCTCTTTACGCCCCACACAAAGTAACGAATGGGTCCAAAATGAAAACCAGACGACAAGGTGCACTGCGGTTTCGGCTTCCTAATGACAGCAGTGATACAGATGCAGTATTTATCATGTCATCTGCGCCTGTGGAAGATCTTTATTTCATAGTTACATTGGAAGGGAATAAATGAAACGGCTTGTTTCGGAGGTAGTGGTGGTTGCGTGCGTGTGTGTTTGCCGAATGTTTGTTGAAGTTCTGTAAATTTCCAGAAGGGGTCACTGTGGCACCAACCAATTCACGAGTGTGCTGCATATCTTGAGCAACCGGCAAGAAATGTTTGTCGACTTATTTTCTCAGAGCCGTTGTAGCGATTGTGTGTTCATTGTTGTTCAGAATGCAACAGATGAGTTGTTCCTCAGTTTTGGATTGTTGAAAATGAATTCAGATTTACTACACAATTTAATTTGTATTTGTGTGTACGTGTTCACAAAACTTTTTTGGAAGCCTTTAAGTATTTATTAAGCCCAAACATGACTAAGAGTGGCAGACGGATGTAATCATACAGTAAGTGCTGTTGTAAATGTTTATTCATAATTCAATTAAATCAGACACTTCAATTACAAGTGTTTCAGTAAATTAATACTGAATTACAAGCACAGTTAAACTGTTTATATTCAGTAATTCCCATTAAATGAAGGACAAAAACATAACAGTTTTTAAAGTGTCATGACGCCTGGAAAAACCTGGAAAAACACATAATGAAAAATAGACGCGCAATATCAGTATCTGAATTATTGCTACAAAATGTGATATTAAAATTAATTAAAGGGATTTGTTGTAACCTCGGTTTAATGCCCTATACCTTGGTGTTTGTTGTTGTAATATGTCATCGGTTTAAATGTTCACATACACTTGTAATTACCTGATTTGTATCTGATTTGGCATTCAGTTATTTATAGACTCTGTAGATGATTATGTGTATGTGCTACCGTAATTATTGCTTGTCATAATATGGCTGGGTTATTGCGCATTTCAGGCCACTGGGTAGATCTTTTACTGTAACAGTACCGGTACATGAAGCAGTCTCATAATTTTGATATTTTACTGTAAAGGATTATGAAGCGGTTTCGTAATTTAAATCAGACTGTGTCCCTCGTATATCCCGTTGTTGTGCGTTTGCTGGCGCCGGTTTAAGCCGCTTTTGCGCTGGAAAGGAATGCGTGAAGCATTGCCGAGCCAGACCTGTCGGATTAGACCCAACCCAAAACCCCGAAATAAAGAAGTCAGCGAAAAGGTAAATACAGGAATAAATATGACGGAGGGAGACAGGTGTATAAATTAATATATACGCTTTGCGTCATTTTCCCTGTAAATTGGCACTCATTGTCACTTTAAATGTTTTACATGAATAAAGGAGCAGAATGCCACTTTTTTAAATTTACTGAATATTCACAGTTTATTCTGCATCTTTTTAAATAACCTTTTTTAAATAAAAACATCACTTTAATTTTAAATTAAGATTTTTATATTAAGCTCTTTTTTAATAATGCAAACCAATTTTTTTTGTGCATAAAAAGGCAGCTTGACAAACCTAATTCCTGATATAAATGCTGGTAGTTTTTCAGCCGGGGAGGGATGAACAGTTTCCAGGTTATGGCGTGGGGATGGTCAGGTCCATGGATGTGGGTGTGTGCCATAAAGCGGGAGTTAGAATGGAGCAGGGATGTCAAAACAAGGCTGAAGGGGTTCGGGAGTGACCTCTCGGCCGCACTACGGAAAACCACCGCGCTGCGGAAGCCTCCGGAAACCCGGCGGGCGCTGTTGTACGCGTCTACCTGACCGCACTCTGACAATGTGCGAGCGTGTTTTCCAAAGGCTCTCTGGACTGGAACCATTTCTTCCTGTCACGTCTCTGTCTCTCTCTCCCTCCTTTCTCCTGCCTGGGGGAGGGGGGGGGGGTCCTCTTCTGAGGGTCCGCCAAAGGCCGCGGGGTCACACCTGGCGGACGGGGGTCCCAGGTTTTAAAACCTGTCAATCACCCGGAGCCCAGGGCCCTCCCGGAGAATAAGAAAACCTGCGGGGAGCGAAGGTGAGGGGGCCTCGGCAGGGCGAGAACACACCCGGAACACATCAGCGCAAAGAGATTCTCTAATGCAGTCCCAGCATGCCGCAGCGTCGACGTAACACTGGGCTTCAACTGCGGAGACCGTCCTTACAATGCACAGACAATTAACAAATGAAATTAAATTGCAGCATATTTACTGGTTAAGTTATACATATCCTTTATAAATTAGTTTGCATTACCTGGGAAGTTTGGTTGAGGCCAAATGAGGCGAAACAACCAAAAAATCTAATCACGTTTAATTGCAACTTTCTTATTTAATTTAAACATTTTTGCTCGTACCTCGAGATGAACCCTCAACTTAATTTTTCAGTCTTTTTTTTCTGCTGTGTTAATAGTCAGAAACATTGTTGTTTACAAGTTTATAAGTTAAAGTATAAAAATGTTTTTTTTTATTTCCCCAAGTGGAAAACTATAACCGTGTGGAGGGCTACGCTGTTTTGTTTTGGGGAAATATGTTGTATAAACGCTGCTAGGCAATACAGACGGTACTGATTCCACCCAAAGGGCAGCGTGAGTGTATGTGTGTGTATGTGTGTGTGCGTGTGTGTGGGGGGGGGGTGGGTTTCAAACATGCTGAAGTGGGCAGGTAGGCTCTAGGCTGCTAATGCCTGTGTTTGTAAATTGTGATGAATTATTGAAGATTATTCCCCATATCCCTGAATGAGGCTTTATTAAAAATCTTTCATCGGAATCTGTTATGTTGTGGCTGCTTTGGCAGGAGCAGGGACCGGACACTCTGTAGAGTGAGATATTTACCTTGGAGCGATATGCAAACACACTCCCTAATTCATTTTTTATGTTTTATTTATGACTCTGAATTGTTTGTGTGCACACAGACCCCACACAGGCACACACACGCATGCACGCTGTGCTTTATACAGTATTCACATGGATTTGTTAGTTTCTGTGTGTGTGTATAGTTTGTGCTTTTGAAATGAAGCAATTGCATACTGGCCAAAAAGTAAACCTTTGTTTACAAATGTTGTGCAGATTTCTTTAATCTTGTGATAGCATCGTAACTTTGTTATAGAACTTCTGCACTCTTTTAATGTGGGGGTTCTACTTATTTTAATCATATTAATAATATTTATTTATTATTTATTATTATTCTCATAAAATACATTTTGTGGAAGGTAACAGAAATTCCATGCATTAAAGTGGATTGCCATGTTAGACATTTATGAATGTTGCAGACTTATAGTAATGATGATGATGATGATGATAATGATACTGGTGGTGGCTATAGTTGTAATGGTAATAATAATCTGTATTGCTGTAGCAGTAGTAGTGTGTAGTAGACGTGAATTGGTCTAAATGTCTACTGTAAATATGTCTGAATTATTTTAACTTGTTCACCGAGGAAATGTGCAGAATCACTTAAAATTCAGTAAATTGTATTACCTACAAACTGCAGTGCAATTTCATCTGGAGGGCATAGCCGTGCAATAGATTGTTTAAATGCATACTATTTACTTTTATTTATTTTATTTTTTTACAGAATTGGTGAAATACTGCTATATTTTTAAATTGAATATACTCAGTTATTCTTTTATCTTAAAGTGGTAAAATGTCAGACATAAATAAAATAAAAGGGCATGTACCCTTAATTTCCTGTTTTTTTTATTTATTTGTGAAAGATCATATTAAAGGGCGACTGTTATTTAGTCTACAGTAGGAAATTTATTGTGTAATGCATTTATTAATGAATGCATTTAAGTAATACCTTTTCTCAAAATTCTTTGTAAAAAGGAAGGACATAACCATAGCAAACCCATACTCTTTACCGTTTGGCCACATACCAGATCAACTTCATTATTTAATGGCTTAATTCCATGATTTTAGTTTTCCATTTATATGAGGCTTTATTCCAGTGACTGTATGTCAACCATGAAAGGATGATCACTTCACTCCCTGGCTTCCTCTTCAGCGTGTTTCATGCAGATGGAACACTAAAGACACGGAACGAGTAAAGAATGACTATTAATCCCACACACACACACACACACACCCATTAAACAGAAGCCCTTAGTTCTTCTCTTAAGCAGTCAGTGCAGTGTGTGTTGGGCTCTGTGTTGAGAGGGAGAGGAGAGTGTGGTGAGTGGTAGAGGGAGAGGGGTCTGTGTTGAGGGGGAGAGGAGAGTGTGTTGAGGGGCAGAGGGAGAGGGGTCTGTGTTGAGGGAGAGAGGAGAGTGTGTTGAGGGGCAGAGGGAGAGGGGTCTGTGTTGAGGGGGAGAGGGAGAGGGGTCTGTGTTGAGGGGGAGAGGGAGAGGGGTCTGTGTTGAGAGGGAGAGGGGAGTGTGGTGAGTGGTAGAGGGAGAGGGAGAGGGGTCTGTGTTGAGGGGGAGAGGGGAGTGTGGTGAGTGGTGGAGGAGTATATTTCGGCGATGGGGCCTCTTCAGTAGGCTGACAGGAGAGCCACTCTGGCGGAGAGCGGGGGAGCGGGAGCGGGAACGTTATCTCTCTCCAGCACGGAGAGCCTCGCTCTCACCGGCGGGAAGCCAATTAAACCCCTGCGCCGGCCCGAGTCCCCGATATCTGCCCCGGACACATCGTCTCGCTTAGCCCCGTCCTGTCCGCGCGCGGGGGGCTGTCCTTCCTGCCCACACCCTGCCCACCCCCTGCCGCTCTCCCACACCCCCCCTCACCTCCCCCTGTCGCTCCCCAACACCCCCCCCCGTCGCTCTCCAACACCCCCCTGCCGTCCCCCCGTCATTCCCCCACTACCCCCCCACCCTCTGTCGCTCCCCCACAACTGCCCCTTCCCCGTCACGGTAAGAGCAGTTGTCCAGTAGCCGGAGGGTTGCCGATTCAATCCGGGTGTGTCAAAGTGTATCTAAGCAAGACACCTAACCCCCAAATGCTCCTGATGAGCTGGTTGGTGTCTTGCATAGCAGCCAATCGCCATTGCTGTGTATGCATGGGTGAATGAGAAGCATCAATTGTACAGCGCTTTGGATTAAGGCACTATATAAATGCCAACCATATCAAGCATATAAGGAAGTGAGAATCCGCACACCCATCAGCATAGTCTGAGCCGGCAACCACTGCAGACAGCACATTCTGTGTGGCTTTGATTATGTACTAATTCATACATAATATATTTTAAAGCATAGACACCACCCTTTCGAACAGAGCACAGGGTGCCAGGATGCTCGTTTCTGTTTTCAATCTTGTGCAACAGGTCAGAGGCTGTAATACAAATTCAGCGAGTTGCATTGACCTGCGCTGGTAATTAGGGGCCGTGTGTGACTGGGGAACAGGCTGTGACCAATTTATTTTATGATTTTCATGAGTGCCTTATCATTTCAGTGATAACAGAAATTTTGTGTGGCATTGAATAAAAACAAAGGAACAGAATTAAAAAAATATTAATTGCTGGACAATGACATTACACCATCACTCTTAATTAAGGAAGTGGAAATGGTAAACCTGATATCGCCCTGTCTATTTTTTATATCAAATTAAATATACGCATATATAGTATTTCCCCAGGTTTACCACACAGACTGCTTAAAGATTATGCCCCTATAAGATGCGCTGTTTTTGTTATTAATATTACATCGTGCTTTACACGGTCATTACACGTGTTTGTATGATTGGACCGGAGCGTGGAGACGGTGATCCTGACCGTGTGTCTGTCTCCCTGTCCTGCAGCTCTTTCTCCTGGTGGTGTGGAACTTCGAGCTCTACATGATCCCACTGAGTCTGCTGTTCCTGCTGGCCTGGAACTACTTTCTCATCGCCTCAGGGAAGGACACGGGTCTGGGCGATGTGGTGAGTGACCCTGGCACTGACCTGCCTCCGTGGCCCAAGAACACCGGGCCCCTGTGGAACAGTGCATATGTTCTCTGTGAAATGAACGCCCCCCTTTTTTTTTGCTCAATGATTATTTGCCGAATTGATCTTACCGTGCTTTTTATCTGAGGTTTCATGATGACTAATCCACCAGTTCATCATCTGGCTTGTAAAATCCTGACAATTCATTATTCATTTAGATTGTTGTATTTTGTTTTATTTTATTTTAGGAGAATGAAATAAATCACAGTACACTGGTATTTTTGTCGACAAAATATTCCACAATGTAGCTGAGTATTTTATTGTTGTCCAGCTCTATGAGTTGGACACAGTTCTGTATAATTCCCTGTTCATAACACAGTAGCATACCGTATCTCTGTTCCGATATGTTTCAGCTGTAAAGAATTTAGTAGAACGCAATCAGCATTCCTCTCTGATTTTTTTATAGTTACTGTCAATAGTCATTTTTATCAATTTCACATATTATTATTAGAAAAGTCTCTAATAATATGTGACTTTTTCTACTAATGTGTCCCCTAAGATTCAATCATTAACTAATCCTTTAAAAAACCATAGTAAAACTGATTTAAGTTACATTATACTTAAAAGGCACACTTTTCTAAAGTGACTTACACAGATTATGTTTTTGTAATACATTTTTATTTATTTTATTTTGTTTATTTATTTTTTTAAAACAAATAATTTCCTAACCATTACTACACATGATACCAACCTTTATCGCCCTCATCCTTACAGGCAGTTATTTGGGTATCCTGGTTATTTTTTTCATCAAATCTGACAGGTCAGGAATAGATTGTGATTTGTGTTAGGAGAATATAAGAAAAATAATGTGTGGCTGTCTGAATTAGGATGATAAATCCTTATGAAATGTAAATGGAAGTGATCTAATGATAAATTTGGAACGTCGACACTAGCCGGGTCTTACAGTGACCCGCTATGTTCTCTCTGGTACCACTGTAGGAATGTTGTCCTCGGACTGTGCATGAACGCGTTTGAAAGAAAAGAGTGCAGACTCATGGTGTGAGGCAGATTCTCAGGCCGTAGACTCATCGTGTGAGGCATTGCGTGAGGCATTTTAATTGTCCGCCCTCTCGTCCTATGTGCGCTGCTCTGTTACTGACGGCCCATAATTCCCCTCTCCACGGCGAGGTCAGGCCGCCAGTGATTCGGGGGCGCGACAGCGTAGCGGCAGGTGGCGGCTGTGGGGATCAGATCCACGCCACGCGTCTTCAGAGGGGCAGTCTTCAACGCAGCGTTCAGAGGGGTGGTCACAGAACCGCGGGCAGGGCCTGCCGGCACCCCCAGCCTCCGTCTGTGTGTTAAGAGCCTAACGGTTCCAGGTCACGAGGGGTCACGCGAAACGCATGCATGACATCACCTGTCCACGCGTCGCTGTTCTCACTCCAGCCTGTAGGGGGAGACATAGTTTGTAAAAAGAAACACGTGAAAATGTGTACTGTTTTTCGAGCATGATATAAATCATTAAACATTTGCGCAAGGCGTATAAGCATATTAATCACGAGTACACTTCTCGCCTTTCAACCTTTTTTAAGATTCATTTATATTTACTTCGCGCAGGGCCAGTTACGACCGGGCTGACACGTTTAGCTTTTTTTTTTCAGTTAGGGGAGGAGGAGGAGGGGGAGTTTTCCTCAGAGCACAGTGAAATATTAAAATGAGCTAAATCAACTGTAACAAAGCACATAGGGGCCTAAAAGGATAACGTGCCCTCTACCCGGCCTGGTTTAACACAGACGGTTATGCTGTGGGAGATACGGAGCTGGTGACACCGCTCCGTTGGAGGTCGGGCCTCAGGTGTAAAGGCGTCCTGGTCCCACGCGTAGCACCGCGCGCGGGCAGAGCGTTTCGGTGCGACTCCCCGTCGCCCCTCTCCCTGCCGCTCCGACGCCCCGTCGTTCTGCGTTCGGGCCGCCGCGAACGCTGCAGCCCAGCGGTTCCAGGGCGTCTCCGGCGCTCGACACAATGCACAAAGCGCCCGAGCCTGCTTTCCATTAGCCGCGGCCGTCTGACGGGGAGACTTGTTTTTCTGAGTAATTAAATGAAGTGGGGGGGGGGGGGGGGGAGTTTAGAGCAAACTCCAGGGAGGCGCTCGGATATCTCTGCTGAACGGCTAAGAGGAACACCGAGAGCAGTTTAATCTTTGTTCCTCCTGCAATTAAAGAATTCCTCGTTGATCCGTACAAGAGTCGCATTAATCTGTTGTTTTAATAACAGGCCCAAAGATAAATAAAGGCACGCAGTGTGCTTTTTATCAGCTGGAATCGATGTGGATCTGCAGTCTGACGTGCGATATGCTTATGAAACTCGCCGGGTGAACTTGCAGGTTTCAGAAATGCGAGGTTTCAAATAAACATTTCGCCGTTGGCGCAGTGAAACGCGCGCGGGGGTGGATTTCTGTCCAAGCGGCTGAGAGTAAAAATGGAGAAAGCTCAAAACGGACGGTGAAGACTGTGACTTTGAGCGGGAACAGTATCCCCCACCTCACGGTCCTAACAGACCTGCCTGGTGCGCACTGAAATGTCCTGAGGCTCTGCCAGCTCCAGAGAGGGAGAGAGAGGGAGAGAGAGGGAGAGAGACCGAGAGACAGAGAGAGAGAGAGAGAGAGAGAGGGAGAGAGAGAGAGAGAGGGAGAGAGAAAGAGAGAGAGAGAAAGAAAGAGAGGGAGAGAGAGGGAGAGAGAGAGAGAGAGAGAGAGGGAGAGAGAAAGAGAGAGAGAGAGAGAGATGGGACCAAAATTCTTCTCAGTCCCCCAGGCTGTTCATCTGGTCTGTAAAACATCCAAACATTAGCATCTGTGCACATGAGGATGGCGGACGACGTAAATGACATTAGGATCCCCCTCCCCCTCCATTCACAAAGCCGTCTCTCTGTTTATTTTCAGACGTTTCCATTGTGCGGCGGGGCATGTGGCGGGAAGCGGTTTTCGCATTCTTTCTCTTTCCTGGGATGTGAAGTGGCTTTCCCCCGCCCTGGACACCCTCCATCCCGGGCCTCCCCTGGAGCGGCCTGCGGAGGGCTCCTTTAAACCGCACCGGCCGGCGGAAAGCCCCGCTCTCGGGAGAGAACGCTCTCCTTTCCGAGGCTTTTCAGGAAAAGCGTGTCTTTTCCATCGTGTCTGCATTGTTCTCTCATAAAAGGCTTTTTTAGGCTGGAGAGTCTAAACTTCCTCCTGCTTTCATCAGGACTCTCAACTATACCTTTTTGCTCTGAGACTTGGAATCTACTCTGTGGAACATCGGACCTGCTCTGTGAAGCTGTAGAACCCGCTCTTTGAAGCATAGAACCTGCTCTGTGAAGCTGTAGAACCCGCTCTTTGAAGCATAGAACCTGTTCTGTGAAACTGTAGAACCAGCGCTGTGGAGCCGTTGAACCTGCTCTGTGAAAGTCTAGAACCCGCTCTTTGAAGCTATAGAACCTGCTCTGTGAAGCATAGAACCCGCTCTGTGAAGCTGTAGATCCTCCTCTGTGACCTACACGTGAGATCTCCCTGGCTCCCAGAGACAGTTTGGGGATGAGGGGGGCCTGGTGGGTCAGGTGATGTTCACTGGGGCAGATGGATATGCTGATTGGTGGATCTGTGGAGGGCTTGGTGGGAGAGCTCCGCTAGGCCTCAGAGCTGCCCTTGGCCGACCACTGTCTGGGTCCGATGTGCTCCAGATGTTGTGCAGGTGCTAATTACAGAGCATCTACTGTCATACAGTAGAAAAATAATGATGTCTCTTTCAGCGGAGAGAGGGTGCAATTAGGGCCAGTTATGAGGAATTTATGCCTCCATCCAACCTTAAAGGGCAAGCTGGGTTGGGGGGGTAGGACATAATTAATGTTCAGTCCAGTAGCCCTTTAAAGTAGCCCTTTCTCATAGGACTCATTTTAGAACACATAACGCCAAAGAGCAGTCTAATTTCAGAATTCACTTTTTTTCTGGAAAAACATGGAATTGCTATCATAGCCCCTGAACCAAAGTTCAGTAATCACAATTAATTTATGGCAGTTGGAATTTTTGAATTGCGTTTCCATGCCAGAACTGCATAGCACACATGGAGGCGGGTCCATTGCTCAGTGTGAGGCCACTGATTGGATGCCCACATTGAGATCAGTACAAAATCACCAATGAGAGCCAGCACAATGCACTCTTGTGAAAAGTAGGCCTATCTTTAGTGAAAAGTGTCAACGGAGTATCTTTGTGGACCATTAAGATTTCTCCATGGAGTGGCGGTGTGTATCCTGGGTCGACTCGGCCTGTCTCAGGGGCGTAGCGGTCTCAGCCGCGCCGCGGCGCTCCGGTTAGCCTCAAACCCGACCGCTCTGCGCTTCTGACCGTTACCGTGGCGATGCGCGTGGCACGACACTGCCCCTGAACTCTCTCTGCCCCGCAAGAAATCTGCATTTACATAAGAGGCTTACGCCAGCCGCACCCCCCCCCCCACACACACACAGAAAAAGGAGGAAAAATGCTTTTGTTTGCTAAGTAAAGATTTTCCAGATTCGTGGCAGGGTTACAGGAAAGGCTAATTCTGAACAGAAGTGAGTGCAGAGTGTGTATTGGCCGGCGTTTTATGCCGTTAGTTTGGCGCAGAAGGTTTTGTGTAAACAACCTCGTGGCTTTGACGTGCCCGTGACAGCAGACATGACCCGGGGCATTCCCAGGTGGTGCGAGTGGTCATGTGACCTTGAACCTACCCCTCTATACATCTCCTGACTGTGCTGTGCTCTCTCTCTCTCTCTCTCTCTCTCTCTCTCTCTCTCTCTCTCTTTCTCGCTCGCTCTCCATCCTTTCTGTGGGTTTGGTTGTAGCTGAAGAGACTCGCTTTCATCCAGGCTAAAACGAGCCCCTTTCCTGGGACCGCTGATCCTCATAAGCTTCCATTGAAATGACATTTCAGGCTGGGCTCTGATGATCTGTGCAAGCTTCTGATCCCAGTGCCACCTCTATCACCATGATAAAGGCCTATTTGTGAATAAACACAAATGCTTTTACACGCTGACGTGCGCAATTGTTAGAAGGTGAGCTTCTGTCGGAATAGTGAAAAGCTTGTCCCTCATTGGTTGAAGGGTCCGTAGCAGCGATTGCTGACAGGCTAATGACCTCATTAACACGGGCAATTTTAAAAGGGTTACCACTGTGTTTTGAGGTTTTATAACCTATGACTTGTGACCTGTGGGTAAGTTATTATTAGGTAACTTGTACTGAGAGAGTTGTACCCAGTTGTAATAGTAGTTTTTTAGAAGGAACAAAATGGGTTTGCGCTATAACTACAAAGCAGTGAGCGTGTACATCAGTGTGGATATGAGTGGAAATGATTGTTTTCATAGAAAAGAAGACGTTTTTACAGGACAGTAAAGAAAGAGTTATAGCACTCAGTAAAGAGCGGGAGACAGCAGCTGTAGTGAAATACACAGCACGGCTCACGCTGTCCATTTCAGGCTCGCGTGGTTACTTTCAGTTTGATTGACAATAGCGCTTTAGAAAAAAAATATTATATCAAAGTGAATGACTCTCCCTCTGTCTCTCTTCCCCCTCTCCCCCCCCACCTCTCTATCTCTGTCTCTCTTCCCCCTCTCCCTCCCCACCTCTCTATCTCTATCTCTCGCCCCTCTTTGCCTGGCAGCAAGCGCTGGAAGACCTGTTCCAAGACGAGGATGAGGAGGAAGACGACAAGGTAATTATCCCCGCTGCGTGTGTGCTCCATGCCTCCATCCTCTGGAGGGCTCACCTGGGAGCGGTTGTGGAGTTCTTCTCAGGCCCTCGGTCAAAAACACATCTTTTTTAATGGGAGTGAGGGCTGGTGGAGGGGACGAGGCGGGCATTCAATCAATTTCCAATCTTTAATGAGCCTTGAAGAGCCCTTTTTACTGATGAAGCTGTATACATGTTGTTTTTTTGTTATTGGTGGGGGTTGTATCACACAAAGCCCGCACTATTTGACAGAAAAAGACAGATGAGTGCCCCCCCCCCCATTCTCTCCCTCACCTAGCCCCCCCCCCCCCACCACCTCCTCCCCCATGGCAGCCCCTACAAAACCAACTGTTAATCTTCCTTACAGTCGCTGGTGAGGAGCATTGTGAAAGAAACTATAAATCCTCTTTCTTGTTAGGGTCATTTTTTTTTGCTTCCCTCTAGGAAAGAAAATAATTTCCTGCTGTCTCCCCACCTGATAGCCTTTCAGAGAGACTGCAGTGCTGACATTCGGCTAGTCCTGTTAGCTAAAGAACGCGCTCAACAGCTCAGCCACGCACTGAGACCTCAGTTCTCTCTACTGTAAAACACAAAGGAAATAAACACATGACTAAATAGCCCCAGGTTTGCGGTGGCGGTTGTTAACGGTCCTTCAGTCTTTGAAATGCGCCTGTGATTGCGCATATCGGTGGAGAGGAAAAAGATGCATCTCTCTTTGAGAGCAGAGGTAGGGATGAGGGCCATGTTGCAGGACACATACCGTCCTCTCCTTTTTGCAGTTGTCATAGCAGCCCCGAGACATTTCACCCTGATATGTCCTGAGGCGTTTCAGCTGTCCTGTTTACAGGAAAGCCAGGCCATAGGTACTGTACTGTCTGTAACTATAACCACAACTTCTGCATAATTTTGATGGAAGTAATGATGATCACCTAAAGTAAATTCAATAGTCATTTATTAATAATTCATTTAAATAACATGTATTTGTCACCCTATAACAAATGTATCTACACACATAATGGACTCCATTGCGGCACTCCAAGATGGAAAGGTTAATTCTGGTTAGTACGTGGTTCATTCTGGTCTGGGAACTATGTGGGCTCGCTCCCCTGCACCTCTGAGAAAGGAACAAAGAGACTGGACTCTCTTAGCCGAAAGCGATTAAACGATGTAAGGAACATAGCATTGGATGCCCTAAATTTCCCTGTCTCTTGACCTGCAATGTTGAGCACTTTGAATTCATAGCAAGCAGCTGTCTGGATCAGAGGGCCAGATAGGCTGTTCTGCTGATGTGTGAACTCTGGTTAAGCGCATTATGTCAGGCACAAACCCTTTATCTCTACCGCTAACGGTTGTGTGCAGACTGCTTAACCCAGACTTTCCCGGTAAAGACGAAGTTTCCTCTCCTCTGTCCCCGATTTCCTCTTCCCTTGAAAAGAGACTGGTGAAATTATAAAAATATGTGTGTTGGTGTCTGACTTTGTAATGGAAATAAAGTGAGCTGTTTCCTGGGCTGGACTCTGGTGTTTGGTGTGAGACGAGGCCTCTGTCGCAGTGTGACAGACTCAGGTCACCGTGGACCACAGCAAGACCACACACACCTGCAGTTTAGCATGCTGCTGCTTCACCCACTCACATGACACTTAGCTCCTTGCAGTTTCATATTAGCTGCTCTCTCTCTCCCTCCCTCTCTCACTCTCCCTTTCCTCTCCCTCTCTCTCTCCCTTTCCCTCCCTCCCTCTCTCTCCATCTCCCTCCCTCCCTCTCTCTCCCTTTCCCTCTCTCCCTCTCTCTCCCTTTCCCTCCCTCCCTCTCTCTCCCTCTCCCTCCCTCTCGCTCACCTCCCTACTTTCTCTCTCAGAGCTCTTTCTCCTCTCCTGATTAAGTGGCACAGTGAAAGTTGTAATGAAAGTAAATGGCTTTTAAAGCCTGACAAATGCGTTCCTCAAATGGCTGCCAATGACCCAGGCCTTTTCTCTTGGCTCCAGCAGTGAAGTGAAATATTACGGTATGGTTGGGGGAGCTCGTTCATAAGCTAAAAGAAGTATGTGCATGTGTGTGTGTGTGCGTGTGTGTGTGTCTGTGTGTGTGTGTGCACGTGGGTTGGGGGATCAATAAATACGCCTGGTCTTCATTTTAATTGTATCTGATGCACGTGCTGCAAGTATGTGCGATATGTCTCAGATGTTTTGCCCAGGCTGGTGATCGGCCTACGGGGCAGCTATTAGCAGGATAACCTTTGGTCCTGGGGCTAAATGGGGGGATTAAGTGGCACTGAACTGGGACACCTGTTCTCCATTGGGCAGGCCCTAGCCTAAACCCCTGCATGTGTTTTCACTTAGCGGCAATTGGGAAAAGTGTCTTTTCTCCGTGGCCTGGGTAGGTATTAGTCACTTGCCCTTCGTCAGAGCCCCGGCTAATTGATGGGGACGGCTCAGCCGCTAAATCCAGCCTGCCACCTGGAGGCAAGGGGGTGACCGTAACTCACGTTGGGTTCGGGCGTTCCTCTCCTCCTCTACCCTCCCCTCTCCTCGCAGGTTGGGCCTCAGAGTAGTTTTAGCGCCTTTTCGTTCAGGACTAATTCCTTGCTTCGAGCTCCAGGTTTGCTGTCGTATGTCAAGTGGAGTCATGTCTCTACAGCATCTGCGCACTAATGGTTTTCATTTTCACTGAGCAGAATTGGCTATTTCCAGGTGCGGAGGGGGGCAAAATGTAACCTGCGGAAGAATATACTGATGTTATTATGAAGACATTTTTTTTTCCTCTGAGAAAACAATAATCTTATGTAGTTTTGATACAATACACATGTGACAGTGGCAGCAGGTGCGTGTTTATTAGAAAAATATTTCATATATCTACAGTAACTATGCATACATGCTCAGTGAATACAATCAAGATGTAACCGAAAACAGTATGTACCGTACGGCCTGCTTCTTTATAGGATAAATTATGAAATCTTAGGGATGAACAGTAAAATATAAAAGCCACAGATGGCCACAGTGTTGTTTTCCAATAAGGTCTGTTTGGCTAAAGAGTTATGATAAGGTGCCTTGCCTAGCGGTCTCTGGAGCTGCTGCTGCTAGCTGTCCCTCAGGCTGCGTCTGTCTGTCGTGTTTCTGATCACACCATGAGACGTTGGGGTGTGCTCAGTCATCCTAGAGGCAAGCATTTGGAGGGAAGAGAATGAACATGATATTATTTGTATTATTATTATTATTATGAAATGGTTTTCTCTGGGATTACTTGCACATCTTAATTCTTACAGACACTGCAAAAACCAAAAAAAAAAAAAAAAATTATTTTAAAGTATTTCTTTTACACTTTGACTCATTTCAAGATTTTCTTATGGAATAAGAAAATTTCACTTGTTAAGCAAATCTCATTTCAAGATTGCCAATGGAATTTCACTTGTCAAGTAAACAGTAAAGGAAAACAGGTCATTTTTTTTCCACTTGAGAAAAAAAAGATCTTAAGTCTTAATTCTTAGGACTAAAACGCTTCTTAAGACACTTTTTGAAGTGTATTCTCTGATTTTTACTCAGTGCAGAAGTGCCCCACCCGCAGCCATGCGTTGGAAGCCCTGTTACAGTACCCCCCTCCCCCAGTGAAGACACGATGACAGCCTTGTTGTCTGTGTTTCCCCAGACACTACTCTGTTTTCTCTTACTGTCTGGTGACTGCTGGCTGCTCACGCAGATGGACTGTCTCCTGTTTCAGAGAGGAAAACCTACCCAAAAATCTGTAGTCACCCAACCAAAATAAACTGTGTCCTATTTCATCATAATATTTTTCAGATGTCATTGTTGATTTTCTGACATTCTAGACACAATAACAACTCTCATCAGGTTCTACGTCAGGAATGCCGAGTTTTATTGCAGTATACCGTATGTATTCTGCTGTAGTGTTCCCCTGCAAAATAAATCCTAGGAAGTATGACTAAATTTATAGCCTTCATGAGGACATGGCCCTTACAGTATGTTATAACAATAAACTGCAGCAAGCCAGAGCTGGTCTTGGTCAGAGCTGGCTGGTTTTGGTCAGAAGGAACAATGTTATATGTAGCATGAGAGACCAGTTGTATTAGAGGCAGATTCAGGACAAGTTTGACAAAATTGTGTACTTCACCATTGACGCGCTATGGAGCATCTCACAGTATGCAGTTTCCCTGATATAAAAAAGTGCTGTCCTTGATCCATTTTCAGTGTTCCTTTTAACAAATGAAATCAAGCCCCCACTCCCCTGAATGGTTCCATTGGACAGTGACAGCCCCAGACCTCATCCCATTGGGCACTGCACTAGCACACGCTCTTCACTGGGACAAACAGCCTCTGATAAGGGACACACACCAGGAGTGATTGTGCTGCCCTCATTAGCTCACACTTGTATAAGTGCTTCTAGTTAAGTGTGTGGCTTTGGTAAGTTTGTTAGCTGACAGCTGGGAAGCACTTCAGTGAAGCTAGATGGTAATGAAGTGCGTGTTTATGTTTCTCTGTACTGGAATGCGTTGGATATTTATATCCCTGGTGTGCTGGTTGGCTTTTGAGTGGCAGGCCCAGCAGGGTAATGCAGATGTGCCGCAGATAGACTTTCTCTGTGTCCTTGATGCTCCTTCTTTTAAACCTTTTTAGCTAATACGATAGAATACCCTGATATGAGGAACATGGAAAGCTTTGACGCTCTGTGGAATTGTGATTTTAGTGTTACTATTTTTTGGTGATTACTTTTGCCAAGCAGGATGGATTTTTAGATACATGGTTAATTACTGGAAGGTTCACGGCATCAACATGTACAGTATGTGCTTGCTAGTGGCGCAGCTGAACACTACAAAAAGACTCAGTGATGCTGAATGCTGTAGTTAGAAGCTCAAAATGGATGTCAGGCCTCCACTTAATTAAAAGCTAGAGTGAAAAATTAACTGTGCTATGTTAACCTTATCACAGGTCATGCAGGAAGAGAAGCTTTACAAAGCTATTTTTAACTGGCTTTGTCGTAGAGCTCCCTGTTAGCCTCTGGCTTAAAGAAAAAGAAAAATGAATTTATTTTGGTCCAAAAGGTCCCAAGGACTGGCCCATCAGAGGAAGCTGTTCTGCCCACCAACAATATCACGGAGGAGGACATTTTGGCCTCCTGGAATTTGGACTGGATGAATAGTATGGTGGTGAGTCTAGATAGCCTCCCCAGGTCACTTGATTAAGGGTCCCCAGAAGGGTCTCTGAAGGGTCTGTGTGGGTGCAGCACTAAAACACTGATTCCACAAATCAACAAAATCATCAACTGAAGACAGGGTTAAGGTCCATTTCAATTGAACTTTGGGCAATTAATTGAAATTCAGTCCATAAGGTTCTATGTTTCTATCAATGAACAGATAGATTTTCAATGAATCCTCAAGTGTCTGAATGAACTAATGCGGAAATGACTCCAGAGCACACTTTGATACGTTGAATCGGGTGTTTTAGTGGTCTGGCACTCTCCCACTGCTCAAGGTTATAACAGGGTTGTTTGCAGTAGTCACCCCCCCCCCCCCCATAGGGGTCTAGATGTTGCACAATGTGAACTGTGTTGACAAGAGACCTCCCCCTGACCCCCTGTGATTACCGTAGGAACCCTAGTCCAGGAGAATAGGCAAGCCCCCTCCCACAATGTCCTGAAGTGGCCCTTAGTGTTTGGGCCCACTGTCCCAAGACGTCCCCTTCGGTATTGTCCCGGAAGAAATGGCGACCTTCAGGAGACAGAACATCACCGGCTGTCAGACAGCGTACAGGAAGTCTGGTAAGGGTTTTTTTGCATTCTGTACATTCTCTGCCGGGATGCCTTCCCGGTGAGTACGCGGCCGCGGTCGGAGCCGAACAATGGCTCCCTCTGTGTCCCTGCTTACTTCTGCGGTTCCCATTGAGATTCTGAATCCGGAGCCTCCAACCTCATCTAAATGAGTTCCTCTTTTATTTGTGGTTTTGACTCAGAAGTCACCAGGGTTCACTGAAGCTTTTGGACCCCTGGCTGGACTGTTTCCCGAGGTTTTTTTAATGCGCCCCCATTGTCGGTATCCGCACGCAAGTGTTGAAAGGCCGGTGGTAATGTGACGAATTACCACCATTTCATAGATTCATCCCACTGATATAATATATCTATTCTTCTGTACCCCCGAGTGAGGCACTGCAGGAGAGTGCTGTTTTGTTTCTGTAAGAGCTGTTTGTCCGTGGTACTGATGCATTCTTAAGCCAACAAGTCGCTCTTCACAGTGGTGCCTTTGAAACTTGGATACTCAATTCAGGCCCTCCAGGCCGACAGTATTGCCAGTTTTCTTTTCTACCTGATTGTTTAATGATTGATCAATGCCACTTATTTGCCAGAGATTCAATTAAACCAAGGCTGAGTAGAGGGGAATAATTAAAACCAGGCCTCATAGCATTTCATTGCCATTGCTACTGGTTTTATGCTGATCATGATGCCTATTACAGGTAAGGGTGTGATCCTTTAACAATGAACATGAATGGTAGAATTTTATTTTTTTTGAGAAAAATTGAGTTGCCGCTCCTGTTTTGTGATGTCATGTTTTCAAATCGTGTTGTTATTCACAGATTATCTAAGGGTGCCAGGCAGTGTCTCTTTGACGATGAGGCGTGTCATTACTCCAAAAGTATCCACACACACCAGTTAGACAAACTCACAGTTTGTCTGCCATCACCTTTTGACACTTGGTAACAAAGTAGGACTCAGAGCAGCGCCGGGGTTGTTTTGACGGTCTGGTTTTTGGGAGATGGAGAGGACGAGCGGAAATCCGGGACAGCGAAGGATAAAAATAATTGGCCCCCATTCATCAGAGTGGCACCAGGGGGCCCTGGGGGGGGCGGGGGGGCGGGGGGGGCAGACGGTGTCACGCGGTGATGAGGTCACAGTGGGAGATGACGGCTGGTGGGGGCTGGGGGTAGCGGGGGGGGAGGCGGGGCTTGGGGTGACCTTGCGGCTGGCTGATGGAGTGAGTTTCGGGAGCAGGTAGGGAGCGATACGGAGGGGGGGGGGGTGGTGTGCAGGCAGGTACCCCCCAGGCCCGTTAGGAGAGGACGGGGGCACGCTGAGGTCACACTGGCCGTGGAGGGGAGGGCGGGTCATGCTGGAAATACACTCGCTAGACTATTTTCATCCGTTACTGCGGACATTTATCCTCGGACCAGCGCGCTCAGGGGCCCTCTGGCCCGGCCAAGGCCGTTCTGAAGATGAAGCATCCAGAACTTTCTGTCCGCCTTTACCCCTCTCACTCCCTCCATGAAAAACCTGGGACTGAACTGGACTGACCTGGATGGTTCTCACTCTTTGCTATTGTTAAATCATCTATGAATTACCAATGTAAATTGTACTCCCAACAGAGTTTATATCAGTCCAACAGGGGTCAAATGTGCTCTATGAAAGTGAAATCATCTCTGTCAGAGTTCATTTAACACTCAGCGTTTTCCTGCGTACCCTTGGCTAAACTCTCATCCCCGGCCCTCCTCAACAGAGCCCTGTGTGTGTGAAAAACTGTTTACCGAGCGCAGACCGTCATGCCCAGTTAAAAAGACATACATGAGGTTAAGAAAAGGAAGGAAAAGGGGAAAATATGTAGTCCCCGTGCTCTCCCACAGATTCCTCACTAATGAAATTATTTACTTAAGCTAAGCTTCAAAGAAACAACAACAACAAACAGCTTTCTTTCATGCGACACTGGTAGGGGGCCAAGTGGCGTGATATCTACAGCTGGCCTGAGGTTGTGAGCGTTTTTCGGCGAGGACTACGCCGAGTGTTTTTGTTTCCCCGGCGATGGGCGTCTCTGATACGGCCCTTAATGTGGTGAGGGAAGTCGGTGAACTTTAGGAGGGCGGTTAACGGCAGGGTAAGCGGGGCGCAGCTGGGTCAGCTACCCGACGGTTTCGGATGGGTTGGGAGCCCGTCCCTTTGTCTGGGAAGCGAGTGTCTGGCCAGAGGACGCTTTTGGCAGGGAGCTCCACATCTGTCCCTCGGAAAGAAAGCATCCCGAAAGTCTGCACATGTGGATCCTCTTTTTCCGCCTTCGCCGGGCCCGTTTCTTTGGTGCGTCGCTTCTTAAATTCCACTTCCTGTGGTCTGTTTGATGCTTACGTCAGTCTCTTTGTGGCCAGTGGCATGTAAGGTCGTGACAAAGTCCCTCTCCTCCGTCCTGTCTTTTACTGGCCCTGTATCACTGTGCGTTCAGCTCAGCACTGCAGATACTATCGTCATCTGCCAGCGGCATTGCGGGTCATCTTTGCCGATGCAGTGTATAAAATGCAGCGGCTTTCTTAGTATGTGACTTTTGCAGATTTCAGATTGTTGTACAGATCCGTTATTTCTAGTCTGCAGTGTCTGCTGGTTTTTGTGTTCACCGAAAAGTAAACAAATTTAGACCCAAGTAAGCAGGTGAGGTGAGCTAACAGCAGTATAAATGGCTTTAAGTGATCAGTTAAGTGAAGAGGATCCATGAATCCAGCTCTGTGGCTCTCCATGCCCAGGGTGGAGGACCCTTGTACTTCACACATCGATTATAGAATTACTCCAGCTACTTAGTTCCTCTCTGCTTTTGAGACCTGAGCTTGCGCATTCATTTTGAAACATAAAGAAGCCCATGATCAATGCTGCTTAGCTGAACACATCTTAGATGTCAGGGATCTCCTGAGTACCATCGAGAAGCCCAACCATACGATGGATGATATTTTCTGTGTCAGTTTTCAAACATTATCTTTCATTGTTCAAAAATAAATGATGGATTTTCATTTCTTGTTAGAGGATATATTTCATTGTCTTGCCACTACTGATAAATAAGCCCATAACTTTATCATGGTGATAAATAGTTACAGATGCCGTGTGGGATGAATATTTTAATTTATATATTTATATTTTTCATTTGCTGTATTTCTTCGGTGCGAATGATTGAATTTAAACGAAATAGAAGTGCAAATTGTGTCATATTTCCACAAGACCTAGCTGAATTCCCCGTACTGCTGGATAAAAGAGAGTGTACACACTGAAGCGCACTCCAGCTCCTCTCCTGTTGCGCATGGACGAGGCTTAATTAACAGCAGATGAATTTGATAATGAAGACGCTCCGTTAGAGAGCAGACTTGCGATTCCTCGGTTCTCGCGCTGCGGTGCGTATCGTTGGACACGTCGGCGATGACGTCGCCCATGAACGGGGACGATCTGGCATTTAGCAGCAGGCTTCCACATGGAAACAGCGATGTAGGTGGGAAACAACTTTCCGGGGGCGAGCCGAATCTTCCCCGCTGTGATCCCGCGGCAACCGCTAAACACATGATCCCGCAGCGGCCAATGAGCACGCGGGACCTGTCCCAGGCGCACTCTTCACGATGACGTTCTTGTCGCGCCACTGTGGAGACGTG